>NC_041393.1:197201342-197234591 GCF_002162155.2 Triticum dicoccoides | reverse complement strand
TGATGCAGCAGAGGCACGCGGCGGCAAGCGGGCCCGGCGAGGCCCGGTTCGGCCCCGGGGCAGGCCGGATCTGGGCCCCGGGTGGCGGCGGCGATGTGGGCGCGGGGGAGGTGAGGTGGCGCGTACCGGTTGGAGGAGAGCGGCGGCGGGGTGACATGGCGGCTTGGGATTGGACGAAGTGACGTGGAGGCTGGACGTGTCCGGCGCGGGCGGACGCGTCCGGCAGCGCGAGGAGGAAAACTGCTAGGGTTCATCTGCGAATTTGGACGGGGAGGGGCTTATTTATAGGTAGAGGGAGCTAGGAGAGTCCAAATGGAGCACGGTTTTCGCCCACACGATCGTGATCGAACGACCGAGAGCATGGAGGGGAGTTAGATGGGTTTTGGGCCACTTTGGAAGGGGTGTTTACCCGGTTAACCGTTGGAGTACCAAACGACCTCCAAATGGCACGAAACTTGACAGGCGGTCTATCAGTGCTATACCAAGGCCACTTGGCAAGCCTCGGTCCATTCCGAGAACGTTTAATACCCGCACACGAAGAGAGAGAAGAGGGGGACGCCGGAGGGCATAAGAGTGCCGGATTGCAAAACGGACAACGGGGAAAATGCTAGGATGCATGAGACGAACACGTATGCAAAATGAAATGCGCAAGATGACATGATAAAATGCAACACGCAAGAAATGACATGGCAACGACGACGAATAACTGGCTGACATCTGGCGCATCGGATCCGGGGCGTTACACGAAGGTCCCACCAAGGATAGACCCGCATATTGAAACGCTTTTGCAAGGTGGATATCATTACATCAACATTACATAATAGATGGGGATACATACAAGAGGCACACAATGCCACACGAATACAACATCATCATACATAAGAGAATCATCCGACTATGGATGAAACACAAACAGAAACTCAAACAACATCCACCCTGCTAGCCCAGGCTGCCGACCTAGAACCTATCCCCTGATCGAAGAAGTAGAAGAAGAACTCAACACAAGCAGGCATCGCTCTCGCGTCATGATCATCGCAAAACCTGTACCTGCAACTGTTGTTGTAGTAATCTGTGAGCCACGAGGACTCAGCAATCCCATTACCATGGGTATCAAGACTAGCAAATCTTAATGGGAAAGGAAGGGGTAAAGTGGTGAGGCTGCAGCAGCGACTAAGCATATATGGTGGCTAACATACACAAATAAGAGCGAGAAGAGAGCAAAGGAACGGTCATTGTCGGTGTCAAAACCGGCGGATTTCGGGTAGGGGGTCCCGAACTATGCGTCTAGGCGGATGGTAACAGGAGACGAGGGACACGATGTTTTTACCCAGGTTCGGGCCCTCTTGATGGAGGTAAAACCCTACGTCCTGCTTGATTAATATTGATGATGTGGGTTACAAGAGTAGATCTACCACGAGATCAAGGAGGCTAAACCCTAAAAGCTAGCCTATGGTATGATTGTTGTTCGTCCTACGGACTAAAGCCATCAGGTTTATATAGACACCGGAGAGAGCTAGGGTTACACAGAGTTGGTTACAATGGTAGGAGATCTACATATCCGTATCGCCAAGCTTGCCTTCCACGCCAAGGAAAGTCCCATCCGGACACGGGACAAAGTCATCAATCTTGTATCTTCATAGTCTTGGAGTCCGGCCGATGATGGTAGTTCGGCTATCCAGACACCCCCTAGTCCGGGACTCCCTCAATAGCCCCTGAACCAGGCTTCAATGACGACGAGTCCGGCATATTGTCTTTGGCATTGCAAGGCGGGTTCCTCCTCCGAATGATTTATAGAAGATTGTGAACACCAGGATAGTGTCCGGCTCTGCAAAATAATTTCCACATACCACCGTAGAGAGAATAATATTCACACAAGTTCAATCTGCTGACGTATTCCATGGTGTGACGTCACACCACAACCAAGCCTTAATTTGAATCGTTTTTATTGTACCACCTCAGCGCGTTTAGCGAAGCGGTTTCCTTGGCACGTCCTGTCGAAGCAGAGATCGTGTTCCCCTTATTCCGGGATTCCCATAAATACGGACGTGGGTAACCCAACCGCGCCCGTTGCCACGCCTCCTCCACCGAAGGCGGGTTCCAAACGGTCACGGGGACGGCTCTCGGTATCCCTCCTATTTATAATGAGACCAAGGCCGGTCCTTTTTCTTCAATCTTCAATCGAATTCGCCCCTCGCTCCCGAGTTCCAACACCCAGGGCTCCAGGTTCAGGTTCCTTCGACCTTCGACAATGTCCGGCTCCGACCTACGGGGCCAGTGGATGCCTTCCTCCGTCACGGAGGAAGACGTGTTGAAGCTGAGAGACGCCAGGTACTTGACCTATGAGATTTCGCATAGGTTGCCCGCTCGAGGGCAGGTTCTTCCTACTCCCGAGCCCGGCGAGAGCGTTGTGTTCATGTCTCACCTCCGTCGGGGTTTAGGATTCCCGATGGACCCCTTCGTGAGGGGGCTCATGTTTTACTATGGGCTGGAATTCCATGACCTGGCGCCGGAGTCCATCCTCCACATCTCATCATTTATTGTCGTCTGCGAAGCCTTCCTCCGCACTACCCCCCACTTCGGCCTGTGGCTCAAAACCTTCAACGTGGAGCCAAAGAAGATCGAGGGGCGTCAGGCAGAGTGCGGCGGGGCGATTATAAGCAAGAGGGCCGATGCTCCATGGCCCGAGGGCTCCTTTCAAGAGGATCTCGGCATGTGGCAACAGGAGTGGTTCTATGTCACCGCTCCTAGGGGCAGCAGGCAGAGGCTGCTGCCCGTCTTCCGCTCAGGTCCTCCACAACAGTTGGCGTCATGGATCGATAGGGGGCGTGACTGGGGGCCGCCCAAAGACGTACCCCTTTTGCAGGACCGGATTCGAGGCCTCCAAGAAAGGGGGATCAATCTAGTCGCAGTGGCACAGGTTATGCTGATTCGGCGCCTACTGCCCTGCCAACGTCGCAAACTCCGCCCGTGGGAGTTCAATCCGGAGGGGCCACGAACTCTCCAACACTTTATGGTTTTCACACCCATGGAGATGTACAAACTGTTCTTCGGATCGCAAGAGATGCGTCCGGACTTTACCGAGGACGCTGGCCTAAGCTGCAATCGCCCGAATACTCAAGTTAGTAGCCCTGTGTCCGGACACACTATCCACTTATTTATCGTGGGTTCGCCTTTTAACCAGCTATCCTTTGAACAGGAGTGGATAGCACTAGCGAAACTGATACGGTGTCCGGGCCCCCTCCCTGAGACCACGAAAGATCCCGTGTTAATCAAAAATGTTGGAAGTTGCACCCCCAGAGGAGGGCGAAGAGGGGCACAGGAAAACTACCACTTCTGCCAAGGAGGCTTTTAGTAAGGGAGGAATCAGGAGTTCCTCCTTCCAAGGGGAGAAGAGGACCGCTTCTGAAGACCCGGAGGCCAAGGCCTCAAAACGGGGAAAGAAATCTGTTCCGGAAGGCCCGGTGCTAGGAAGAATCCCGGCCATACTGTCTCCTCATAGGAATCAGCCCTCCAGCGAGCCGTAGGTAAAAAAGGGAATTTTATAATAGTGAACGCCCCTGCTTGATTTCTAAGGGTAACCGAAGTATTTACCTTGTAGTTCGGATCCTAGCCCGTCTCAGCACATCTCATCTTCGGGAGACCTTCGTCCGGAGATGATAGAGAGTGAAACGCCTCCATCTGCCGCCCCATCATGCGGGGCGGACGACCCTGAGGTGTAGTCACGAAGGGTCTCCCCGAGTCCGGTGGGGCCAGAGAGTTCGGCACCGATTGGAGTACGATCGGTGGAGCTGCGGGATTTGCTTAAGAGGGCGTCTATCGTGGAAGATCACCGCATATTAATGAGTATGGTGATTGAAAGGATCTCGTCCGCCGAGAGCGGATTGTATGAGGCCGTTGGAAGCTTGCTGACGGGTTTTGAGGTACGCAAAAAATGACATACCTTTTGACAGTTTTACACATGAGGTGCGCCCTGTATAGATAGTAGCCCCTGAGACTTGGTATGCTGTCGAAAGCGACAGCGTGCCGAGGATCATAATCTCAATTATAGAATGTCACCTTTCCTATGCAGGTGGCTGATCGTTCGGTGGCTAGCCGGACTGATGGATTTGCCAAGCTGAAGAGACAACTCGACGTTGTGGATGCGGACATCTTGCTGGTAAATAAATGACTTGATGAGTTGCAAGGTAGGTGGTTGCTCCGCAGTCACGCAGTAAGGGAGCTGACGCCCTTTCCTTACAATTTATATGTTTGATGCAGATGGTGCTGCTGCTGTGGAAGACCTTCGAGCAGAACTTGCTCGGGTCAAGGAGCAAGCCACGAAGAGCGAGGTGGCTGCCTCAAAGGCAGCAGAAGAGCTATAAGCCGAGAAGGCTGCTCACTGCCGAAGCATGGAGGAGATGGCCGAAATGGCCGCAAAAGTAAAAGTTGCTACCGACCGCTAGGAAGTTCTTGAAAGAGAACGCCAAGCGGAGCAAGAGGAACTGAAAAAGGCCGATGCCGAAGCCAAGGATGCCCGTAGTTCAATGCGGGCTATGAAGGAGGGACTGCGTCAGGCCGGGGACATTGTGGCTGGAAAGCCCTTTATGCCGCGTAGGAAGTTCACAGATCCGAAGTATGCTGAGCTGGGCCGACTGTGCAGTGCGGAGGATCCCTATCTAGACTTGGCAGCGAGTGCGGCAGACGCAGTCGTGCACTTCCGAAGTCAGGAGGATCACAAGATGGAAGAGCTTTTCTGGTCTCAATTCCATAGTCCGGAGCGTCCACTTCCATTGAGTGATCGGCTGGTTGAGTGGGCTGAGCTGAATAGACTGTCCGGACTTGCCATGATGGATGTGGTCGCTCATCTGTGGCCGGGAAAGCCCAAGCCGAATAGTTATTTCGGCTTGTTACAGCAATTCCTTGGGGCGGTTCCGCGTATTGGGGCGATGAAGCGGTCGGCGTGTATAGAAGGTGCATGGATGGCCGTTGCCCGTGGTAAAACATACTGGGCGGAGATGGATGCCACTGCTGTTGCATCCCGGGGTTCGGACAAAAGCCGATTCCCCACCAAGCACTACTTTGAGGAAGTCCTGCAGGGCGCTCGGTTAATAGAGTCGCAGTGCTCAAAAAATGTTATGTTTGAGTGACAATTATGATTTCTGAGATCATGTTTATAATGCAATAGCTTTTTATACTTGTGTGCTCAAGTATTGAACTATCTCCTGTGCGGCCGTATATATATGTTATAATATGAAAGATGGCAGTCTTTGCCTTCAAACCCCACGCACATGGTGCGGGGGTGTTTGAAAAAAGAAAAGCGCTTTTTCACACTTAATCCAACGTCTTGGTCCTTTTAAGGAGGTGATAGCGTAGCAAACTAGGCAACCGGACTATAATGCTTTATCACTTTCACTTAGCCATAGGAGCTTGAATGTGGGGCTACTATATAGCCCCTGGTGGCACCGCTCTTCTCCGAACGCGGGGGCGCATATGTGCCTGACCGGGAAGCGGTCCTTCATCAGAGCGGAGGAATTTTAAACATTCCAATGGTCGATCGAGTGGTTGACCAGTCTCTCGCTATATCATGACAGTCAGTTTTCGGCTTTCTCTACTGAGGTGCTCGCCCGGCCGAACCGGGGCACAATCGCAGTAGTTCTCCTGGTGCCGCGTTAGCCGATGATACGGAACGTAAGGCAGCAAAACACAGGAGCTGGGCAAACCCAACATTTGACCAAAGACATGATTCGGAGCTGATGCATATAAGGCCTAACTCGAGATGCCGAACACTCCCTGAGGTGTTCGGTCTTTATGATACTGGGCAGAATAATGCCCTAAGCCCCTAGTGTCCATGTACAGGCAGGAACTTCTGACGCGGCCGATGCCAAAACGCCAGCCTCCTCCTCGGCTATGGTAGTAAACCGGGGGATGCGTATCAACAAGAGACAGTAAGAAAGGTTTACACAGGGTCTTAATCTGAAGAGAATCCTTGCAACGGGTCCCTGCTGCACGTCTGCGCCTGTGTCTCCGTTATGCTGTATCCTGGACGGGTGTAGCACGTGCTTCATCTGTAAAAGAGAAGGACTTAGTTTCTAAAAAATATCGTGCCAAAAGTTGTATTAAAATAAAGTGTAATTTGGAAGATGAACAAAGTTGAGCTTTATTGGCTCTCATCATTTATACGCGATATGCGGCTGGTAAGCCCCTTGTTTATTTACGCCGGACTCGCCTAACCGTGTCCGGGGTCTGAATGACCTGTGTTTAGGGGTCTTGACCTGCAAGGTTGGATTAGCTGTCGAGGCAGCCCCACGCTCTCTGTGGTCGAGGAACACTCGGAGTTACTCTTTTAAAGAGATTATGCCGCGTTGGCCGGGCATTGTAAGTATAAAGGGCGTGTAGTGCGGTATTGCGTAGCCCCCAGAGTACTCGATGGCCACTTAAAAATGGGGCGCTATGGAGAATGAGCTTTTCGCGATGGGGGTTGTCGGATGAACCGAACACAACCTCTGGCAGTGCAGAGCCCGTATAGTTGGCTTAAAGGCCTGGCGCCACTCCTGTGACGGAAGTGCTATTTATGGCGAATTTTGGTAGGGTCTATCCCTACCCCGCGGACGGTGTCCTGGTATGTGCCGCGCTGTGTTATCACATGAAGTGAGTTCACTGTCTTGACTTCTAGTGGGAAAGTCTTCTGTTGTCCGGAGTGCTGCTTTTGGGGTTCGTCACTTTCGCTTGGTGTGTCGAGCCCCTTGTGTTCGACGTTGAGCCGGCCGGACTGCTTGAAGACCCAACCATTTCTGTGGGTGTGGTTTGCAGGCTTTCCGGTGGTACCATGTATTTGACATAGCCTGTCCAGAATCATGTTTAGCTTGGATAGTTCGTCACTATTGTCCTTGGGGGGCAGTGCTTTGTTATTCGGCCAAGAGTTTTTGAATCCGGCGTTGACCGCCGTACTACTTGGGCCATTTTCCTTGTTCCGGCGCTGATCTTTTCTACGTCGTGATTTTCCATTTCCATCCCTAACTTCGGATGTACTCGGGTCGCTGTGGCTGCATCTGGCCAGCCAGCTGTCTTCCCCCGCGCAAAAGCGGGTCACGAGGCTTGTTAGTGTGGCCATTATTCTTGGTTTTTCTTGGCCGAGGTGTCGGGCGAGCCATTCGTCCCGGACGTTGTGTTTAAAGGCTGCTAAGGCTTCAGCGTCCGGACAGTCGACTATTTGGTTCTTTTTAGTGAGGAACCTGTTCCAGAATTTGCGTGCTGACTCTCCGGGCTGTTGAGTTATGTGACTTAAATCGTCTGCATCCGGAGGACGGACATAAGTCCCTTGGAAATTTGTTCGAAACGCGTCTTCAAGCTCTTCCCAACCTTCAATGGTGTTTTCTGGGAGGCTTTTAAGCCAATGCCGAGCTGGCCCTTTGAGCTTGAGGGACAGGTATTTAATCGCATGGAGATCGTCTCCTCTGTCCATATGTATGTGTAGGATATAATCCTCAATCCAGACTCCGGGGTTTGTCGTTCCATCATATGCCTCTATGTTTACGGGTTTGAACCCTGCTGGAAATCCATGATCCAGTACCTCGTCGGTAAAACATAGAGGGTGTGCGGCTCCCCTGTATTTGGGTGTGCCGTTGTCTTCAAATGCTCTGCGGGTTGTGTTGCTTCTTGGAGTCTTCTTTTTCGGCCCATAAATAGATCTGACTGGATCGTCCTTCTTCCGAGGATCTTTATGCTGATTGTGTGCTGGTTTGTGTGCGGCGCCCCTTGTTGCTCTTGGCCTGTCATCTTATCGTCTATCCGGCCAGGCAGCTTCTTTCTTTTTTGGCAGCGGGGGATCTAAGGCCTCCTCGTCAAATTCGGGCAACAGCTTGCGCTTCGTGTAGCTCCTTGTCTGGCGACTGGCGCCATGTTTATCTGCGCTGTTGAGTACTTTGCTCCATCTCATTCTGAGTGCGTCCTCCGCTGTTTTGAGCTTCCGCTTTTGCTTCTTTAAGCTTCTTGCCATGGCGACGAGCCTTTTATGAAGATTCGTGTGCTCTGGTGATGTGAGATCATCTTCGCCAGGGATGGGTTGCCTGTCCGGTTCATCGTGTCCGGATGGTTGCTTGGTGGCACGTGCATCGCCCACTGCTTCGCCCTGCTCTAAGGCCGGGTCCGTATGGGTGCCGTTTTTATTGAGGCCGGTCCTCGGGCGGCGCTTGCGTCGCCGTTTTGTTTGTTTGTTGGGGGAGTTGTCCTTCCCCATGTCCCGTTTTTCCTCATTGTCGCTTCTGTTTGGTGTACCCACCATGTATACGTCGTGAGTTGGGGCGTCTTGCCAGTGCCCAGTGGGCGCTGGTTCTTGGTCGTCTCCGGCATCGTCGTCCATACTGTCGATGTCCTCGGAGTCGTAGTCCAGCATGTCGGTTAGATCGTCGACAGTGGCTATCAAGTGGGTGGTGGGTGGGCTTTGAATTTCTTCGACGTCCGCAACCCAACCATCCTGACCGCAATCCGGCCAGGGCTGTCCTGATAACGAGAGGTACTTTAGCGAACTCAAGAAGTCGCCAGAAGGTGAGTGTTGAAAGGTGTCCGCCGCGGTGAACTCCATGATCGGCGCCCAATCGGATTCGACCGGAGGGGGCGCGGGAGGTTCGAAGTCCGGCGAGGAGTCCGGCACCTTGGAGTCACGAGCTTTATGGGGGACAAGATCGGTGTTCGGCTCTATCGCCGTAGAGGTTGCAGCCCCCGAGGCGGTGTCTAGCCATCCATCCTCGGTCTACGCAGCCGGCTCCGGATCGAAGATCGGAGCGGGCCCGAGTGCGGCCTCCAGGGTACTTTCCGGCTGCAGAGCTAAATCATGCCCATCGTGACAATACGGCACGCTCGGCTGTGGCGCGAATCCACCGAGGATCAAGTCCCCGCGGATGTCAGCCATGAAGTTCAAACTTCCAAATCTGACCTGACGGCCAGGGGCGTAGCCTTCGATCTGCTCCAGATGGCCAACCGAATTGGCCCCCAGTGCGAAGCCGCCGAATACGAAGATCTGTCCGGGGAGGAAGGTCTCACCCTGGACTGCATCATCGTTGATGATCGAAGAAGCCATCGAGCCTATTGGTGACGACACAGAGGAACTCTCAATCAAAGCATCAATGTCGGTGTCAAAAACGGCGGATCTCGGGTAGGAGGTCTCGAACTGTGCGTCTAGGCGGATGGTAACAGGAGACGAGGGACACGATGTTTTTACCCAGGTTTGGGCCCTCTTGATGGAGGTAAAACCCTACGTCCTGCTTGATTAATATTGATGATGTGGGTTACAAGAGTAGATCTACCACGAGATCAAGGAGGCTAAACCCTAAAAGCTAGCCTATGGTATGATAGTTGTTCGTCCTACAGACTAAAGCCATCCGGTTTATATAGACACTGGAGAGGGCTAGGGTTACACAGAGTCGGTTATAATGGTAGGAGATCTACATATCCGTATCGCCAAGCTTGCCTTCCACGCCAAGGAAAGTCCCATCCGGACACAGGACGAAGTCTTCAATCTTGTATCTTCATAGTCTTGGAGTCCGGCCGATGATGGTAGTTCGGCTATCCAGACACCCCCTAGTCCGGGACTCCCCCAGTCGTGAAGCTAGCAATGATCAAGAAGTGATCCTGAACTCCTACTTACGTCAAACATAACCCAAAAAAACCGTGTTCACTTCCCGGACTCCACCGAAAAGAGACCATCACGGCTACAGACGCGGTTGATGCATTTTAATTCGGATCTGGTGTCAAGTTATCTACAACCGGACATTAACAAATTCCCATCTGCCTATAACCACAGGCACGGCTTTCGAAAGATTATACCCTGCAGGGGTGTCCCAACTTTGCCCATGATAAGATCTCGCGATCAACAAAGGATATACCTTCTCCCAGGAAGACCCGATCAGACTCGGAATCCCGGTTTACAAGACATTTCTACAATGGTAAAACAAGACCAGCAAGACCGCCCGATGCGCCGACAATCCCGTTAGGAGCTGCACATATCTCATTCTTAGGGAAACACCGGATGAACACTATGTACAACTAAAACCAGACCTCGAGTTTCCCCGAGGTGGCGCTGCAAGTGGCTCTGGTTCGAAGCAACACTTAGACAAGCATTGGCCCGGGGGGGCTAAAATAAAGATGACCCTTGGGTTAATTACTCCCAAGGGAAATGTAGGTGGTGCTGAGGCAAATGGTAAAACCAAGGTTGGGCCTTGCTGGAGGAGTTCTATTCAAATCGAACTGTCAAGGGGTCCCATAAATCACCCGACAGCGTAAGGAATGCAAAATCCGGGAACATAACACCGGTATGACGGAAACTAGGGCAGCAAGAGTGGAACAAAACACCAGGCATAAGGTCGAGCCTTCCACCCTTTACCAAATACATAGATGCATTAATAATATAAGAGATATTGTGATATCCCAACATAATTCTGTCCGCCATGGGGCAATCTTCAACTTCACCTACAGCTAGCAACTCTAGGAGGGGCTGAGCAAAGCGGTAACATAGCCAAGCAACGGTTTGCTAGGAAGGGTGTCAAAGGTTAGAGGTTCATGGCAATTTGGGAGGCTTGAGGAGCAAAAGATAGGTAGCACAGCAAAGCGATAGAACGAAGCAACTAGCATAGCAATGATAGTAGTGAGATCCAGGGTAGCGGTCATCTTGCCTGAAATCCTGCAAGTAAGAAGAATGAGTCCATGAAGAAGATGAAGCCACCAAGACGAACCAAGCGTAGACGAACGAGTCCTCACGATCGCAACGAAACGGGAACTATCGAGAGAAGCACACAACATAGTAAACACACCACACATGAACAAGGCATGATGCACAAACAATTATGATGCAAGACAAGACTACATGAAGCTACTCATGGCAAGAGATGATGCAAACAAGAGCAACACATCAAAACAAGTTTAACTGAGGCCGGGAACAACATATAACAATTCCGGTAAGTCCTCATATGCAAATTTCGAAATTGGTCCAGATCTGAACAAACCTTATGTTCAAGTTGTTAAACAGCAAGTTAAGATACACAAAGATGATTTACACGAGATTCTAGTCAAGTTACATATCAAGTTCATTTAATTCGGAGCTACGGCCTAGAAGATATGAGCAAAACAAGTTAAACATGGCATTGATGTAAAATGCATACAAACATCAAGCAAACACCTCAAAACAAGGATGCAACATGATAATATGAAACTACATGCAATTCTAAGGAAGTTTCATATAAAGCACACTCAAAACGGAGCAACGGTTCAACACACACACACACTATACAAGATATAGCAACAATCTGTCCAAAACAGCAACTAGGCATCTTGCAAGCATCAAAACAATATGCTACCGGACCTCAACAAGAAAACAAAAGGCATGGGCATGATGTATAGGTAAAGCATAACAAAACATGAACACTGAGCTATCTCCAGAAATCACTAGAACATGCTCAAACACACATGGCAAGATTGCAAATAATAACAGTTCAGACTTTGCGGAAAATAACATCAGGTTGCAATGTTTAGAGCTATCAAACAACATGTTACAGGAACTTATCATGGCAAACAAAGGCATGACATGAATCTACTAATTGCATAGAACAAAAGTCCCTTACTGACCACAAGGCAAAAAGGATCAGAAGATATGATGGCACCCATGTAAACATGGCAAGTTTCGTTAACTGATTCATACATGGCAGAAACAACGATAATTAGGCATGTAGATGAGCTTGTACCACTCACCACAGAGAAATACATGGCATGGAAAGGCAACCAACAGTAAGAAGGCATGTTTAAGAAGCTAAGCATGGCAAGAGCAAGTTCATAGGGTGCATGGAACACTAGCAACAATCATGGCAACAACTGAACTTAATGTTAACAGGCTGACAGCAACATTATTTAGCAACTTTGGAGCAAATAAACAAAAATCTACAGCAAGCTATAAATGCAACGAGGGGCATGGCTGGATAGAGCATAACATGTAGAACAAAACACCCTTAGTGAACATCTCCAGATTATGCATAGAATGATTTGTAGAAGCAGGTTTACATAGCATCGCGAAATAACAGATTCAGCCTAGCAAAACAGTAACAACAAGTACCCTACTTAACAAGCTCGATTCACTCACCACAAGTCACTGCATGACAATATAAGCATAGCATCAGCAAGAAGGCATGTTTATGAAACAAACCAAGGCAAGAACAAGTTCATAGCATGCAATGACCAACTACAACAATCTTGGCAAAATTGAATAACATGTAAACAATCTGCCAGGAAACATTTTGGAGCAAAAGTAGAGCACGAAAATGACATGCTAGACTACTCCATAATTGCAAACAAGGGCATGAATGGATAGATAATAACCATATGTTCAAAACATCCTTACTGAACTATCTCAAAATATGCATGGATCTCTCTGTAGCATCAAGTTTACATGGCATGAAAATAACAGCAGAACAGGGACTAAAATCAGCAACATCACGAAGCCTAGTTTACATGCTTGTGCTAGTCACCACATTGATCACAAAAATACATGGTAAACACCTATGTAAATAAGACATGGCATAGATCAAAACACATGTAGACATCAACCTCATATGATGCACACATCAATCATGGCAAAAATGACAAATGAGCATGTTCTGTTAACAGACAGCAGACAACATCATGATGCACTCTTGCAACAATGATTCAGGCATCAAGATGAACTCAAATGAACATGAGTCAATGGAATGAAATGAAGTACTCGTTGAGTCGAACAATTTGACATATTACACGCATGAAACGAAGCAGTATGCATGGAGATATGATGCGATGAACATGGCATGATAATGTCAAAATATTTCGGGACTTAGTCATTTTCAGGAAAAAAACATGTGAGGGCAGATTAGCTAAAAGTCGCACGGGCAGGGTTTACTGGGCTCTCACCATGGGCTGGGCCCAGTCAGGGAAAAGAGGCTAGGGAGAGGCGGTGGACACGTCCGGCACGGAGGCGGACATGTCCAACGGCGGGGAGGAGTTTGGCTAGGGTTTGATCTGCGGGATTTTCGGGGGGAGGCACAAATATATAGGTAGAAGGAGCTAGGAGAGTCCAAATGACGAGCGGTTTTCGGCCACGCGATCGTGATCGAATGACCGAGAGAATGGATGGGAGTTTGCTGGGTTTTGGGCCAGTTTGGAAGGGTGTTGGGCTGCAAAGAGAAAGAGGGGGTTTCGGGCTACGCGGATAACCGTTGGAGTATCAAACGACCTCCAAATGGCACGAAACTTGACAGGCGGTCTACCGGTGCTATACCAAGGCCGCTTGGCAAACCTCGGGCCATTCCGAGAATGTTTAACACCCGCTCACAACAAGAGACAAAAAGGGGAACGCCGGAGGGCATAGGAGTGCCGGATTGCAAAACGGACAACGGGGAAAAGGCTCGGATGCAAGTTTTGAAAAACATGTAGATGAAATGCAGATGATGACATGGCAAAATGCAACACGCAAGCAGCTGACATGGCAACGACGGCGAATAACTGGCAGACACCTGGCGCATCGGATCCAGGGTGTTACAATGGAGGGCTTTGTCAACTTAGTCAATATGAATGATTCTAGCTCCAGTGACTGTACGATGTCCATCCAACGGTCATAGTGCTTCTTCAACCTTTGGTCTTCTTGCACCAGCCGCCCAAACCAGCACCGGTCCTGCATTGTGCTCCTGCCTCCCGTGGCCAGCTGCGATGCTGCGGAGGCCTCACCACCCCCTACTACTCCCACCACTGGCCAGGCCATCCCTCTACTCACCCACACCCCCTGTTATTCTGCGGCGACGACAACCTCACACCGCAGCGAACTAGTGAACCCTCATACTCCTCTACATGTGGGCATCCACTGCTGCGTCTTCCCCGGCTCCGAATCGTCCCCTTCCTAGGCCTCGCCTTCGTCCACCGCCCTGGTGCTCTCGGCGTGGCGTGATCAACGTGGTCAAGGAACGGCTTCCATCGGACATGGACTATACGTGCAGAGGCTGACAGCTGGGTCCACGGCCGCAGCAAGGAAGTGCCTCCTTATTACGTGGAAAATAATGATTCCTCCACCTGACAGCAGTGACCCACTGGACGGGCAACCGTATTTCGTGAAAAAAATGTTTCCCCCCTGACTGCCTGGACCTACCAGCTACATCTTCGCACGCAAGGAAGTGCGTCCGGGCAAAAAAAACGATTCACCCCCGTGACGGTTGGGACCCACCAGCTACATCTTTGCACGCAAGAAAGTGCCTAACAGTCGGGACCCACCTGGTCGAAGCATACTTAGTGTTGTCATTCTGGTCGCGAACGTGTATGTGCATACTGGTCGATGTAGAGGCGCGCACGTGTCGTAGTAGAGGCGCGCACGTGTCGTAGTAGAGGCGCGCACGTGTCGTAGTAGAGGCGCGCACGTAGCATGTACATGTACGTACAACGGCCAGGGTGCAAGAAAGAAAAAATGGCCACATACGTACATACGGGAGGGGTCTCGAACGCCTACTCGCACATACGTACGGCCAGGGCTCGTGTACATGGCTGGATCAGAACGGACAAATAACATCGTCGTTGTGTTCATGGGGAGCCAACCGGCTTGGTCGGAACGGAATGCGTCGTCGTGTTCATCGGGGGGGCTTGGATGGAACAGTCGATGGAAACGAGGCATGTCGTACTGCAGAACGGAGGAAACAGCCTTGTGTTCGACCGACCACATTCAAAACGGGATCCTGTTCATCGGGAGGGGTATGTCATACCACAAAATGGAGGAAACATACTGTTGGATCTCGTACGGTCGAAACAGGGTCCTGTTGATTGGGAGGGGTGTGGCGTACCGCAAAACGGAGGAAACGGACTTGTGTTGGAGCTCTACAGTCGAAACGGGGGTCCTGTTCATCGGGAGGGGTGTGGCGTACCACAAAACGGGACTCCATGGAATACTGTTCATCTCCACCGTCGACCTCCTCGAGCCTCCACGGGCTACTATTCATCCACCGTCGACCTCCTCCAGCCTCCACCTGCGACTGTGCATCCACGAGCTCCTGTTCATCCAGCCTCCACCACGCGCTACTCCACCGGCTACTATTCAACTAGCCGTCTCCACGGGCTCCTGTTCAACCACCCCTCCACGGGCTACTGTTCATCCACCCATCCACTGGCTACTGTTCAACCAGGCCTCCACGGGGTCGTCCTATTCATCCAGCACTCCATGGGGTCCTGTTCATCCAGGCCCAACCGGCTTGATCGATCGGGGTCCTGTTCATCCACAGCCAACACCACGGGGTTCTGTTCATCCACCCCCACCGGGAACTGTTCATCCAAACCCCCCAGCAACGCTCACTGTTCATCCAGAGGCAGCATTGATCGACTTCAGTTAGTAGCAGTAGCGAAGGAATCACTCGGGTTCAGTAACGTAGCTAGTGCAATCGCTCGGGTTCAGTTAGAGCCCAACGCCTTGCTCGGGTTCAGTTAGAGCCCAACGCCTCGCACACACGCGCGTACGTGTATGAGAGAAACACGCATCGCTCGGCCCCCGACCACCCACCGTAACCGGGAACTCCCCAAAATTTTCCGCGCCCTCGCTTCTACCATGGTTTTTTCCGTCATGGACGGCCCAAAGAATGTCATGCAGCTGCGTCTCCGGCCCGCCCAGGAGGAAAAGCCCATTTTCTGTCATGATTTTTTGTCATAGAAGTAGGAGCCCACCACATCTATGATGATACCGGGTTTTGTCACAAGTATAGTCATAGAAGTGTCATAAGTATGACAGGAAAAAAATTCGTTCGGCCCAAAATGTCACGAATGTGTCTTTTTTTGTAGTGCTTCCTGCTCAATATTTGGGGAGAGGACCAGGGCCTCTATAAATAGGACTAGCCACCACAGTACTAGTTCATTCGGACGGATCATTCGGACCATCCTCACACTCACCAGCTCTTCGAGCCCAAGAACACCTCCCCTCTGGAGCCTATTCGTCCACTGTACTAGTTCACCCTCAGCCCAAGAGGCAATCCACCACGACACACTAGAGTAGGGTATCACACCACATCGGTGGCCCGAACCAGTATAAACCTAGTGTCCCTTGTTCTTCGGGTTTGATGCGCTGAGCCTTGAGATCACGGTGAGGGCGTTAGCTAGGGAAGGGAGAGATCTTCGTGCGCACCCCAGAGTTCGAACCTTAAGGGTTTTGCCAGAAACCGACATCCGTCATTTGGCGCGCTAGGTAGGGGTGCATCGAAGCCTTCCTTCCGTCGATCCACACTCCTCCACCACCGCACCTTGCCCCCATGGCCAGTGTTGCTCCTCCGAATGGGATGACGGATGCCCACGACGGCACCACGGGCTCCGAGCCTTTGCCCCCGCCCTGCGGTGGGTGCAGTGGATGCCCGAGTTCAAGCCAAAGATGTCGTTGTGCTATGACGGCAAGGCAGAACCGACGACCTTCCTGCTGGCATATGAAGAGGCCGTCCGGACGGCTGGGGGCGACGACAAGGTCATGGCCAATTTACTTCCCACGGCCCTCGCTGGTGCGCCGTGCGCCTTGCTGCTCACCCTCCGAGGATCTTCGGTGGCATCTTGGGAGGAGCTGTGCGGCCTCCTCGCCACACGCTTCGCAGCATCGGTGCCCCGCACCATCACAGTCCTCCTCGGCGGCTTGCAAGCACCGCCCTTGGACCGTCACGCCAAGCAGTTCTTTTCCCGGATCGAAGGTGCTTCCATGCAGCAAGTGTCTCCCCCGGGTTGGGTGACGCCTAAGGCCGACCTCGTCTTTGACTCGGGGGATCACCCCGTCACCACCACCGGCTCGGGCGTGCTTCTGATGCTTTGCACGCCCACCATCTACAACATGGCTGTCACCAAGACCCTCATCGACGGTGGCACCGGCCTCAACATGCTCTCCATAGAGGCTTTTAGCCTTCTCCACGTACCGCTTGAACGACTCCGTCCCAGCAATCCCTTCTCCGGGGTTGGCGGCGGCTCCACCACCCCCCTGGGGCAGATCCGCCTCCGTGTGACCTTCGGGACTCGCGACAACTACCGCACCGAGCTGATCGACTTCGACATCGCCCGAATTGGTCTTTCATACAACGCCATCCTCGGGTACCCGGCTCTGGCTCAATTTATGGCGGCGACCCATCCGGCAAGGATGTCCTCACCGTAGTTGGAGATACCAAGGAGGCTCTGGCGGCGCTCAAGCTTGCCCTCAAAACCGCCGCGGCAGTGCAACCGGCCGACCAGGACACCTCTGGAGTTAAGGAGGCTGCACCAGCAAAGAAGAAGCAGTTGTTCACTCAAGATCGGGCTGAAACCAAGCAGGTGCCGGTCAAGGAAGATGGGTCCTCAAGAGCCACCTTCACCATAGGCGCCAACCTCGGCCTAGATCAAGAGGAGGTGTTGGTGAGGTTCCTGCGTGCGAACAAGGATGTATTCTCCTGGGAACCCAAGCAGCTAGGGTTCTAGGAGGGGTGATCGAGCATCACTTGAGGGTGTGCCCCAATGTGTGCCCTGTGAAGCAGAAGGCGCGGCGACAATCCACAGAAAAGTAGTCCTTCATCATCCAGGAAACCCACAAGATGGAGGCAGCAGGTGTCATCCGCGAGGTTCGGTACCCTGAGTGGCTGGCGAACCCCATCGTCGTACCGAAGAAAGGCGGGAAAGAGCGCATGTGTGTCGACTTCACCAAACTCAACAAGGCCTGCCCCCAGGACCCGTTCCTGCTTCCGCACATCGACCAGATTATTGTCGGCGTTCTGGGAATGGGGGTCCCCAGACTTGCCTGCCTGTGGCCCACGGTGTAGCTCACCAGCGGCCCAGTACGGCCCGTCTTCATCAGGCAATACTCAAGACCCTCACGAGGGGCCAAGCCTCGTGAGGCGGACGATGCAAGACCTCCTCAGGAGTGGCCTCACCAGGCAGGCTCGCGAGGGGCAGAGAGATCAAGGCAAGGGGTACCTTGCGAGGTTCCCATGAAGCAAGCCATGACGACCAAGGCCTGGCGGTCGCCAAACCGCGCAGCGTCCTTGTTTGCTCTTTGGTGCTAAGGAGGCAAGCACAGGCAAGGAGTACCGAGGCATCAGGCAAAGGTTTCCATATCGGTGCAACAAGACCAAGACCAGCAGGACGGCAAGAAGGAGGTCACCGTGGAGCCCAAAACGGCGACTTTGTCAAGCGAAGACCACCTTTAGTCAGGATAGCTTGTACTATCTGTCCCCTTTCAAATTGGCCGTGGATCCCTTCCCGCTCAATATTTGGGAAGAGGAGCAAGCCTCTATAAATAGGACTAGCCACCACAGTAGGAGGCAACTGATCGGGGACAGACCCCGAGCAATCCTCACCCTCACACATCCACCAAGCACAAGAACACCTCTCCTCAGAAGGCTGTTCTTCCCTTGTACCGTTCATCCTCAGCTCAAGAGGTAATCCACCACCACCACACTGGAGTAGGGTATTACACCACAACGGTGGCCCGAACCAGTATAAATCTTGTGTCTCTCGTGTTGCGAGTTCGTCAAGCTAATCTTAGAGATCGCGGCGAGGTTAAGGGCGTTATTAGGTAGGGGGAGATCTTTGTGCGCACCCCAGTGTTCGAACCTTAAGGGTTTTGCTGGAACCCGAAATCCGACATTTGGCGCACCAGGTAGGGGTGCGCCGAATTTTCCTTCCGCTGATCCGCGTCCCATCGCTTCGTCGCATCCATGTCACACGCCCGTCGAACCCGCGTTGAGCGCAGGGTCGCCCTCGCCGCCTGCATCGCTCAGACGACTCCTGTCGGTGGGCCTCCCCGTCGTTCTCCATCGCCTGCCGCCAACGCCGCCACCGGCCCGGCGGGGAACGAGCAGCAAGCATCCTCGCTGCACCCTTCGGTGCGGCGGGACGGCCGCACCGCCACTTCGTCGCTGACCCCGGCCGGCTCATCGTCCCACGCTCGTCGCGCTCCCACGACCGCGTAGGCCGCGCTGCTCATGGCACGCGAGCTCCTGCATTACCGCCCCGTCGACGACCTCTACAAGGACTGGCTCGCCCGCATCACCGATCTTGTCAGTGCCTCAGGGTGCTCTCCCACACCGTCCCTCTCGCATCCTCGCCCTCCGCCAGCTGCAGGCGACATGGCTCACGAAGGGCCTCCACCGCATCTGCCCCAAGACGGCACCCTGGCACCAAGGCGTGCGGCCCCCGGGCGCGACCCACCGCGTCCGGTGCTCGCGCAAGAAGAAGGAAGCTGCCGAGAAGTCCCTCGGCTGCAAGAGAATGCTCCCGTCCTCCCCGCACCACCCCGACAACACTGCGTGCTGCCTATAGCGGCGGTGCGCAGGCATCATCAGGAGCAAGCTCTGCATCAGCGAAGGGCCCCGGTGATAACATCAGGCTGCCGCGCCTTCACCCCCGAGCTGCGTAGCATTGCTTGGCCAGGCAAGTTCAAGCCGGACCTCCCTCCTCGCTATGATGGTACTCCCGACCCTATGGAGTTCTTGCAGCTCTATGAGCTAGCATCAAGGCGGCCAAAGGCGACGAGAAAGTCATGGCGAACTGGTTGGTGCTCGCTTGTGGCTCCTGAACCTGCCTCCTGGCTCGATCTCCTCCTGGGACGAGATGCGCGGGCGCTTCATCTCCAACTTCCAGGGCACTTGTGACCGCCCCCCCGGCCGCAGGTGAGATGCGCCATGATGTCTACTATGCAACCTTCTTCTTGTAGACGTTGTTGGGCCTCCAAGTGCAGAGGTTTGTAGGACAGTAGCAAATTTCCCTCAAGTGGATGGTCTCTCTCAAACAACCCTACAACCAAATAACAAAGAGTCTCTTGTGTCCCCAACACACCCAATATAGTGGTAAATTGTATAGGTGCACTAGTTCGACAAAGATATGCTGATACAAGTGCAATATGGATGGTAGATATAGGTTTTTGTAATCTGAAAATATAAAAACAGCAAGGTAGCAAGTGATAAAAGTGAGCGTGAACGGAATTGTAATGCTAGGAAACAAGGCCTATGGTTCATACTTTAACTACTACCAGTTCTCTCAACAATAATAACATAATTGGATCATATAGCTATCCCTCAACATGCAACAAAGAGTCACTCCAAAGTCACTAATAGCAGAGAACAAACGAAGAGATTATGGTAGGGTACGAAACCACCTCAAAGTTATTCTTTCTGATCAATCTATTCAAGAGTTCGTACTAGAATAACACCTTAAGACACAAATCAACCAAAACTCTAATGTCACCTAGATACTCTAATGTCACCTCAAGTATCCGTGGGTATGATTATACGATATGCATCACGCAATCTCAGATTCATCTATTCAACCAACACAAAGTTTTTCAAAGAGTGTCCCAAAGTTTCTACCGAAGAGTCAAGACAAAAATGTGTGCCAACCCCTATGCATAAGTTCAACTGAACCCGCAAGTTGATCACCAAAACATACATCAAGTGAATCACGTGATATCCCATTCTCACCACAGATAAGCACATGCAAGACATACATCAAGTATTCTC
The DNA here is from genome assembly GCF_002162155.2 of Triticum dicoccoides. Classification (NCBI taxonomy): domain Eukaryota; kingdom Viridiplantae; phylum Streptophyta; class Magnoliopsida; order Poales; family Poaceae; genus Triticum; species Triticum dicoccoides. The sequence continues at coordinate 197,214,120 of NC_041393.1, read as the reverse complement.
AAATCCTTCAAGATTCAATCCGATAAGATAACTTCAAAGGGAAAACTCAATCCATTACAAGAGAGTAGAGGGGGGGGAAACATCATAAGATCCAACTATAATAGCAAAGCTCGCGATACATCAAGATCGTATCACCTCAAGAACATGAGAGAGAGAGATATATCAAACACATAGCTACTGGTACATACCCTCAACCCCGAGGGTGAACTACTCCCTCCTTGTCATGGAGAGGGCCAGGATGATGAAGATGGCCACCAGTGAGGGATCCCCCCTCCGGCAGGGTGCCGGAACAGGGTCCCAATTGGTTTTTGGTGGCTACAGAGGCTTGCGGCAGCGGAACTCCCGATCTATTGTGTTCCCTAAGGTTTTCAGGGTATGTGGACATATATAGGCGAAAGAAGTCGGTCAGGGGAGCCACGAGGGGCCCACGAGGGTGGGGCCGCGCCCAGGGGAGCAAGCGCGCCTCCCTGCCTCGTGGCCACCTTGAAGCTTCCCTGACATCTACTCCAAGTCACCTGGATTGCTTCCGTTCCAAAAATAACTCTCCCGAAGGTTTCATTCCGTTTGGACTCCGTTTGATATTCCTTTTCTTCGAAACACTGAAATAGGCAAGAAAACAACAATTTGGGCTGGGCCTCCGGTTAATAGGTTAGTCCCAAAAATAATATAAAAGTGTATAATAAAGCCTACTCGTCCTCGTCCAAAATAGATAATATAATAGCATGGAACAATCAAAAATTATAGATACGTTCGAGACGTATCAGCATCCCCAAGCTTAATTCCTACTCGTCCTCGAGTAGGTAAATGATAAAAACAGAATTTTTGATGTGGAATGCTACCTAACATAATTATCATTATAATCTTCTTTATTGTGTCAAGAATATTCAGATCCATAAGATTCAAGACAAAAGTTTAATATTGACATAAAAATAATAATACTTCAAGCATACTAACCAAGCAATTATGTCTTATCAAAATAACATAGGCAAAGAAAGCTTATCCCTACAAAATCATATAGTTTGGCCATGCTACATTTTCGTCACACAAAATGCTCCCATCATGCACAATTTCGATGACAGCACTATGGGAGGAATAGAGTATGATGATAGGGGTTATGTGAGAAGACAAAAAAAAAGAAAGTCTCACATTGATATGGCTAATCAATGGGCTATGGAGATGCCCATCAATTGATGTCAATGCGAGGAGTAGGGATTGCCATGCAACGGATGCACTAGAGCTATAAATATATGAAAGCTCATCAAAATAAACCAAGTGGGTGTGCATCCAACTTGCTTGCTCACGAAGACCTAGGGCATTTTGAGGAAGCCCATCATTGGAATATACAAGCCAAGTTCTATAATGAAAAATTCCCACTAGTATATGAAAGTGACAAAATAAGAGACTCTCTATCATGAAGATCATGGTGCTACTTTGAAGCACAAGGATGGAAAAAGGATAGTAACATTGTCCCTTCTCTATTTTTCTCTCATTTTCCCTTTTTTTTATTTGGGCCTTCTCTTTTTTTGGCCTGTTTTTCTTCTTCTTCTTTTTCTTTCGTCCGGAGTCTCATCCTGACTTGTAGGGGAATCATAGTCTCCATCATCCTTTCCTCACATGGGACAATGCTCTAATAATGATGATCATCACACTTTTATTTACTTACAACTCAAGAATTACAACTCGATTCTTAGAACAAAATATGACTCTATGTGAATGCCTCCGGCGGTGTACCGGGATATGCAATGAATCAAGAGTGACATGTATGATAAATTAGGATGGTGGCTTTGCCACAAATGCGATGTCATGATCATGCAAGGAAATATGACAATGATGAAGCAAGTCATAATAAACAGAACGGTGGAAAGTTGCATGGCAATATTGTTGGAAATATGCCCTAGAGGCAATAATAAAATGGTTATTATTATATTTCCTTGTTCATGATAATTGTCTATTGTTCATGCTATAATTGTGTTATCCGGAAATCGTAATACATGTGTGAATACATAGACCACAACATGTCCCTAGTGAGCCTCTAGTTGACTAGCTCGTTGAACAATGGATGGTTACGGTTTCCTGACCGTGGACATTGGATGTCATTGGTAACGGGATCACATCATTGGCAGAATGATGTGATGGACAAGACCCAATCCTAAGCGTAGCACAAGATCGTGTAGTTCGTTTGCTAGAGCTTTTCTAATGTCAAGTATCATTTCCTTAGACCATGAGATCGTGTAACTCCCAGATACCGTAGGAGTGCTTTGGGTGTACCAAATGTCACAACGTAACTGGGTGGCTATAAAGGTATACTACAGGTATCTCCGAAAGTGTTTGTTGGGTTGACACGGATCGAGACTGGGATTTGTCACTCCGTATGATTGGAGAGGTATCTCTGGGCTCACTCGGTAATGCATCATCATAATGAGCTCAATGTGACCAAGTGGTTGGTCACGGGATCATGCATTACTGTACGAGTAAAGTGACTAGCCGATAACGAGATTGAACGAGGTATTGGGATACCGACGATCGAATCTCGAGCAAGTAACACTACAAAAAAAAGACACATCCGTGACATTTTGAGCCGAACAATTTTTTTTTCTGTCATACATATGACACTTCTATGACGATAATTGTGACAAAACCGGTATCATCATAGATGTGGTGGGCTCCTACTTCTATGACAAAAAATCATGACAGAAAATGGGCTTTTCATCCTAGGCGGGACGGAGACGCAGCTGCATGACATTCTTTGGGCCGTCCATGACGGAAAAAACCATGGTAGAAGCAAGGGGGAGGAAAATTTCAGGGAGTTGCCGGTTACGGTGGGAGGTCGGGGGCCGAGCAATGCGCGTTTCTCTCATACACATACACGCGTGTGTGCGAGGCGTTGACTCTAACTGAACCCGAGCGAGGCGTTGGGCTCTAACTGAACCCGATCGATTGCACTGCAGGCTACGCGTTACTGAACTCGAGCGATCGATTGATGGCTGTTAACTGAACCCGATGGAGCGATTCCTTCGCTACTGCTGCTAACTGAAGCCGATCAATTGGATGAACAGTGAGCGTTGCGGGGGGTTTGGATGAATAGTGAGCGGTGGCGTTGCCTCTGGATGAACAGGACCCCGTGGTGTGGAGGGCTGGATGAACAGTAGACGGTGGAGGGGTGGCCGTGGAGGGGTGGTTGAACAGGACCCCGTGGTGTGGAGCGCTGGATGAACAATAGACGGTGGAGGGGTGCCCGTGGAGGGGTGGTTGAACAGTATCCGATGGAGTAGCGCGCGATGGAAGCTGGATGAACAGGAGCCCATGGAGGCTGGAGGAGGTCGACGGTAGCCCGTGGAGGCTGGAGGACGTCGACGGTGGAAATGAACAGTATCCCGTGGAGTCCCGTTTTGTGGTATGCCACACCACTCCTGATGAACAGGACCCCCGTTTTGACCGTAGGAGGCTCGTTTCGTCCGTTTTGCGGTACGCCACACCCCTCCCTATCAACAGGACCCCCGTTTCGACCGTAGGAGGTCTGTTTCGTCCGTTTTGCGGTACACCACACCCCTCCCGATCAACAGGACCCCCGTTTCGACCGTCGGACGTCCATTTCCTCTATTTTGTGGTACGCCACACCCCTCCCGATCAACAGGACCCCATTCCGAACGTAGGAGGTCCATTTCCTCCGTTGTGCGGTACGCCAGGCCTCGTTTCCATCGCCTGTTCCGTCCAAGCCCTCCCGATGAACACGACCACGCATTCCGTTCTGACCCAGCCGGTTGGCTCCCCATGAACCCGACGACGACGCTGTTTCTCTGTTCCGACCCAGCAATGTACGTATGCGCGAGTAGCCGTTCGAGACCCTTCCCGTATGTACATACGTGGTCGTATTTTGTTTCTTGCACCCTCCCTGTTGGACGTACATGTACATGCTACATGCGCGCCTCTACATCCACCAGTATGTACGTACACGTTCGCGACCAGAATGACAACGCTACGTACGCTTCGACCAGGTGGGTCCCAACTGTCAAGCACTTCCTTGCCTACGAAGATGTAGCTGGTGGGTCCCAGTAGTCAGGGGGCGAATCGTTTTTTTTGCCCGGACGCACTTCCTTGCGTGCGAAGATGTAGCTTGTGGGTCCCAGCAGTCAGGGGGGCGAATCGTTTTTTTTGCCCGGACGCACTTCCTTGCGTGCGAAGATGTAGCTGGTGGGTCCCAGCAGTCAGGGGGGCGAATGGTTTTTTTTTGCCCGGACGCACTTCCTTGCGTGCGAAGGTGTAGCTGGTGGGTCCCAGCAGTCAGGGTCCCCACTGTCAGGTGGAGGAATAAATATTTTGCGCGTAATAAAGAGGCACTTCCTTGCTGCGGCCGTGGACCCAACTGTCAGCCTCTCCACGTACAGTCCACGTCCGATGGAAGCCGTTCATTGACCATGTTGACCATGCCGCGCCGAGAGCACCAGGGCGGTGGACGACGGTGAGGCCTAGGAAAGGGACGGCGCGGAGCCGGGGAAGACGCGACAGTGGATGCCATGCATAGAGGAGTACGAGGGTTCACTGGTTCACTGCGGTGTGAGGCTGCCGTCACCGCAGAATAACAGGGGGTGTGGGTGAGTAGAGGGATGGCTTGGCCAGCGGTGGGAGTAGTAGGGGGCGGTGAGGCCTCCGCCGCATCGCAGCTGACCATGGGAGGCAGGAGCACGAGGCACGACCGGCGCTGGTTTGGGCGGCTGGAGCAAGAAGACGAGAGGTTGAAGAAGCACTACGGCCGTTGGATGGACATCGTACAGTCACTGGAGCTAGAATCGTGCATATTGACTAAGTTGACAAAGCCCTCCGTCCCCGTCAACTTAGTAGGCCCACAAGTCAGCCTGCCACTATACTGGGTCCCAGGTAATAGGGAGAGTATTCATTTTTTTGTGCGTAATAAGAAGGCACTTCCTTGCGTGTGAAGATATAGCTGATGGGTCCGAGCTGTCAGCGGCGGCAACATTTTTTTCATGAAATACAAAGGCCCTGTCGGTGGGTCCCTGATGTCAGCTGGAGGAATCATTATTTTGCGCGTAATAAGGAGGCATTTCCTTGCGTCCGGCTGTGGACCTAGCTGTCGGCCTCTCCACGTACAGTCCACTTCAGATGCATGTCAGTCGTTGACCATGTTGACCAGGCCGCGCCGAGAGCACTAGTGCGGTGGACGACGGCGAGGCCTAGGAAGGGAATGACACGGAGGTAGGGAAGACTAGGCAGTTGTTTCCCACGCGGAGGGGAGTACGACTGTATGAGGGTTTACTGGTTCCTCTGCCGTCGCCGGAGAATAACAACAGGTGTGAGTGAGTAGAGGGATGGCTAGGCCAGCGATGGGAGTATGGTGGGGTGGTGAGGCCTGCGCGGCAGCATAGCCGGCCACGGGGAGGAGGGAGCACGCAGTCCCGTCGGCGCTTGTTTGAGCGGCTGGAGCAGGAAGAGCAGAGATTGAAGAAGCATGACAGTCGTTGGATGGACATCCAACAGTCACTGCTTGTGCATCAACCTTTTTTTAGGAAAGCCTCAAATATGTGGAAAACAACATACATCCCATCTGCCATTATTTCTAATAATTTACAGCCCATTTGCTAATTCTTAAGGTTCTTTTGGAGCCCATATTCTTTTTGTTAGCATTACAGCCCATATTGTGGCCACGGTTAAAAAATTATACGAAATTTTGCATATTTCGGTGCGGTCCGAACTGTTTTTAATGCCGAAATTTCGACTCACATTCAAACTGATTTTAAAAATAAATGTATATCAATATAAAATCCAACAAATTATCCACGCATAAAAATTAATGTAATTTAAAATCTCGAAATGAAAAAAGATATTTGAAACTAATTGCCGGTTTGATGTGTTTTAAAAATGTACAGCCCATTTCTCATTACAGATATGCCATTTTCTCGGCCAGCCGAATGAAGCTCTCCTCGTCTTGAAAGATTTGCAGCCCAACAGGCCTGACAAAGCGACTTACTTGGCAAATCACAAAAAAACTGGGCCATGGCCGTGGACCCAGCTGTCAGCCTCTCCACGTACAGTACTCTTCCGATGGAAGTCGGTCGTTGACCAGATTGACCACGCCGCGCCGAGAGCACCAAGGCGGTGGACGACGGCGAGGCCTAGAAAGCGGATGACGCGGAGCCGGGGAAGACGCGGTAGTGGATGCCCACACGGAGAGGAGTACGAGGGTTCACTGGTTCGGCTGCGGCGTGAGGCTGCTGTCGCCGCAGAATAACAGGGGGTGTGGGTGAGTACAGGGATACCCTGGGCCAACGGTAGGAGTAGTAGGGGCGGTGAGGCCTCCGCGGCATCACAGCCGGCCACGAGAGGTAGTAGCAGGCGGCACAACCGGCGCTGCTTTGGGCAGCTGGAGCATGAAGACTAGAGGTTGAAGAAGCACTATGGCCGTTGGATGGACATCGTACGGTCACTGGAGCTAGAATCGTTCATATTGACTAAGTTGACAAATCCCTCCGTCCTCGTCAACTTAGTAGGCCCACAAGTCAGCCACCCACTATGGTTGGTCCCAGCTAGCAGGGGGTACTCATTTTTTGGTGCGTAATAAGGAGGCACTTCCTTGCGTGCGAATATATAGCTGGTGGGTCCCACATGTCAGCGGGTGGAACATTTTTTTCGCAAAATACAGAAGCGCTTCCCACGTACAGTGCATGTACAATGCGTAATAAGGAGGAACTTTCCTTGCGTGCAACCATGGACCTCGTGGGTCCCAGCCGTCAGGCTCTCCATGTACAGTCCTCTTCTGATGACTCTCGTATGTTGACCACGCCACGCCGAGTGCACCTACGCGGTGGACGACGGCGAGGCCCCAGACTGGAACGACCCTGAGATGGGGAAGACGCGGCAGTGGAGTCGCAGACGGGGAGGAGTGGGAAACTTGACTGGTTCGGGTGCGGCGTGGGCCTACACTCGACAGAGAATAATAGGAGGTGCGGAGTGGAGGCATGGCCTGGCCGTCAGCGGGGTAGCATTTCGCTAAGGAGCGCAAAACAACGCCGCTGGACGCCGAAGGCTGGAGCAGGCGGTTCCGGCAGCGCTGGGGGAAGAAGACGAGAGATTGAAGAAGAATGCCGGCCGTTGGATGTAAATCCAACGCCTTCTTAGGCTTCGACCTACTGGCCCACATGTCAGCCAGTCCATTTGTTTTTTTAGTCCATTTGGTGGGCTGGGTGAAACAATGATGTAGCATCTATGCAGCCCGTTTAAACCCCATTTGCATTTTTCTCGAAAGGGTGAAAATATCATGTTGGGCTAGACGGAGAAATGTTATAAAAACATAAACACATGATTGCACGTCAGTAAAATCTTTGCAAGCTTATGTACGCAATCACTAGGAGTTAACTTGGCAAGTTATATATAAACAATTATTATTATTATTTTGTCAGAACTTTCAACTTACAAAATAAAATATCATTTTAATTTGATGAGTTAATAGTACGTGAGGTATTATTATTATTTAGGCTAGACGTGGGACAGTTGAGTTGGTTCTAGGGGAAAGTACTGGGAGAAAACTCCGTTTACATCGAAAAAGAAAGTGGGAGAAAATTCAGAGACCTGCTGGGTCCACCTGAGGAGAGGAATATGTTGGTAGGAAGGAGATTCAAAGCACGGCAGCCGAGTGAACTATTTTTTTTTTACTGACAAGTGAACTAGTTTACATACATAAGCAAATAGCCATTAAAAAAGCAATCAGGTTAATGGATTCTTAAAAGAAATATCTCGAACAAAATAGATAATTACGACACATAGGCTAATGCATGAAACACTCAGATGATAAAGGTGCTTATAAACAGATAAAGCACAACATCTAGACCTTCCTCGCATGCTTGATCATGACGCTGAGGCTGTCCGTGTACTCGTCGGTTACGGGAACCAGACACGCCCTCATGTCCTTGGCCGCGTAGGTTATGTAGGCTAGATTCAGAGGTAACTCCCATGTGTTCATGTTGTCTTTTTTCATGTTGGCGTATCAGGGGTCAATGATGGTCTCAGCAGGGTCAACCACGGAGTCCTTCTCCTGCCTATTGCTGATGATCTTGTATTGCTTCTGGATGTCGACAAGCTTGTTGGACTAGATGGCCGAATCGTCGCGTTCTTCCTTCTTTCCACCGTAGCGAAGGTGCAGTCGGCGCTGCCGATGAAACGGGCAAATGCTCCAGAACCTGGTGCAGCCAAAGGACTGAGGCGAGGCAGAGCTTCACCGAGTCCATATCGTTGGTGTACAACACATTCAACTTGGTGCAGCCATAGGACTGAACGGCGAACTCAAAGGGGAACTCCTTGCTGAAGTCCATATCCAGCAGGCTCACCCCTCGGATCGCCATTGGAGTCTCTTCGTGTGAACGAGTGTGTAGGCGGCGGCAGCAGTTCGTTTTTCAGCTCTTGGGGAACTGGATTCAACGGTAAGCTGAGTGTGTACAGGCGACAACAGTTGCTACCCCTCCCTCGTCCGCTGCACGCCCGGCAAAAGATGCACCCTCGGCACATTCAAACGCCTCCATTAAGGAACCTACTCGGGCCACACGTCGGTTCACGAGCGGGTCTGTATTGGTACTGTAATAACAGGAGTTAGTGGTCACTTTACTTAAATTTAATTAGCTTTAATAGAAATTTATACTTAAAACAAGTAATGCATTCGCTCGTTCTATCAATGCCACAGGATCAACATGCACAACAATTAGAATTAGTATTCTCATGACACACAAGATCATCACATTTGTCGCACTTTCACAAAGATATTACTACCAAGTTTGAACTGTTTGTTATGGTTGTTGTCCTCTTCATCATCATGTCGTGTTTCCCTGCTTGCAAGATTCAGAACCAACAAATAAGCTCCAAATAAAAAGTACAACAAAGATGCCTACACATCTCATTGATTCTAGCTCGCAAGATTCATAACCAACAAATAAGATTCAAATAATAAGTACAACAAAGATGCCTACACATCTCACTGATTCCCAGCTTGCAAGATTCAGAACCAACCCATTAGAGCCTTTTGATAATGTGAATATGGGGATCAAATCCACCTTGGCTAGCCATGTCATACAATCGAAGAACTTGGCGAATGCTCTTGACCATCACAACATCTGTAGTTGAGTATTCCTGTTTGCATAACATGTTTGCACAGCACAAACAAGGAGACAGGAGAGCACAATTTCACTTTAATAGCAGCCTCCATGAACTCAACCTCCAGCTCTACTTGGATGAGGTCTGCCTGGAGTTCCATGATTCAATTCATGCGCCTTTTTCTGTAGTTCGGCTGAAATGAAGCAACGATTGCATCATTCAGCTCGCAAGAAGTACTTGCTCTTGTGAGCTGGCAGGTTCTTCTTTAGTAGTTGCACTAAAATTGAGGAACATTAAGGTTGGCTGTCCGGCTCATGTAAGGTGCAACTATAATTTTCTTATCCTTTTGTGCATTTCCACTAAATTAAAGTGCCATTGTGGTGACAGTGACGGCTCCATCTTGCAAAGGCTAATAAAATGTTGCACGATATTACCAGCAGAACTTGACGGAGATTTTGGAAACACCAATCACCATTTTGTGCAGTTCCAGCAAAATTGAGAGATGTTGCCCACGTGACATTTTAGTTGAACTGCACAAGACACTCATTCCAAAAAAAGTGTTTTGTGCAGTTCACCAAAAGGTCACAATAGCAACAAGGTGAAATGGATATCCCTATCTGCACAAAATGATAGAAAATAAACAGTTGCTGGTCAATAAGAATATACGAAACATATACAAAATGAAAAGAAGCATCTTAATTATGTTCATGGCAATCATGCAAGGACAGTAGAAATTTGAAAACGTCAGCAATTCTTCATGTTACCAGAAGCATTACGATCAACAATGAGATTCCTCAAATATGGGATTACTTTAATGGTGGCATTGCTTGTTTCCCAGAAATGGTAAATTAACAATAGCTCAAGAGTTGGTTTAAGGACACCAGGACACTCAGCAGCGTAAAGGAGAAACTTACTTATCATACTGGGGAAAATAGCAGGAGTGCCATTTGTAACACAGTTTAGTTGCATCTTCTCACTGGAGGCATTAGATTAACAATAACACTGGTTAGACATGTCCCTAAGGTAATAGTGTGATCACTTCATTTTACATGCACCCTTACATTAACAACAGCAAAAGGCTGGTATAAGGACATGCGACAGTGGATGCATCAGCACAATGTAGCTACAAGGAGGCATAAAGTGGTGATGCCGAGCTTGTTCACGCTATGTGAGGGCAAGAAACCTAATCCTGGAGACCTGGTACTATGTGATGGAAGCAAATCTAATCCTGGAGACCTTTTACTATGTGAGGGCAGCAAATCTAATCCTGGAGACCTTTTACTATGTGAGGGCAGCAAATCTAATCCTGGAGACCTTTTACTATGTGAGGGCAGCAAATCTAATCCTGAGACCTTTTACTATGTGAGGGCAGAAAATCTAATCCTGAGACCTTTTACTATGTGAGGGCAGCAAATCTAATCCTAGAGACCTTTCACTATGTGATGGCAGCAAATCTAATCCTAGACATACTCTGTTGACTTGTCCACTAGCCGCCACTTTCTATCCTTTTTTCAACCAATAATAGATCTGTTCCTTATCCAGTTTGTACTGCGTTTTCCCATTATTTTCCTTTTCAACCAAGAGATCGGTTGGGTATCCGGTCTCTACTACTTTCACCATATTATTTCCTCTTTGAATTAAGTCCTAAATTCATGCTACAACTTTCCCCCCTTTCTTCATTGTTTGAACAAAGCCCTTGATTAGAATGCATGACTTTACCTCTAATAACACTAAAAATTTAGGTGGCTTTGGAAGAGCTGATGGGAGTAGAAAAAGATGCACATGCAGACACGTGGGGAGCTGGGGCAGTAGAGCAAGGCCGCTTTCGGAGAACTTATACCTGAGGGTCGTCTGGATGTCGGCGGCGGCAGGTCGTATTTGTGGACAATACTGCAGGGAGGAAGAAGGGTCGGAGGACCTCCTGAGTCGATGCTGTGTCGGAGAGAACGGCACGGGCAGAGGAGCGGGCCCCTCCGGTAGCTTTGGGTTTTAGTCCTCAACACACACCGGCCGAAGGGATCCGGCCGGATCTGTGACCAGCGGTGAGCAGAGAGCAAATGTCGCTACCGCTGTCTGTTTATATCTGGAGAGGATGAGAGAATGAAGAGAGCAACCCTAGTAAAGCAAGCCCTCAGGCCCCCGTGTCCATATATAGTGGAGTGATTATCTTTTTTTCTCCACAACAAGCATTTCAATTTGTGTACGTGGCATTAAAGAAAAAGAAACTCTCTATTTAAGGTGACTACTCTACGAATCCTACTTACTACTACAGCTATTGTTCACTTGTGCCCCCACCCCTCCATTCATTGAACAACCCCACGGGTGAATAAACATATAGTAAGTATTGTATTTATATAGAACGAACAAGCTCGAACTATTTTTGCGTAGTTAAAAGTTGAGGGCGGGGCTTTTCCCGGGCAGGGCGTGGCAGTTTTCAGGTAGGCGGTTTGACAGGGAGGCGAGGAGGGTGAGTGGGGCTGTGTGATTTGACGGCGCATTACTGTTGGAAAGACTTGTGATATGACAACTCACTATAGTCATGAATTACTGGTGCTCCGACCGGGGTGATGCCCCCCTTCCGTTCAGCGCTCTAATCTGGTGCATGACACGTCGACCCGGATGCTGGTACTATACTACTCCTACTTACTAGTACTCAGGTCAGAGGAGTGCGAATCACGGCAGTCCAGTGAACCATCAGTGCAAACCACGGTAGCCCAGTGAACCAGCAGTAGAAAACAATGTGGTGATATGGCCATAAAAAACAATGTGCTACGGTCCACACTATAGCATGTACAGTAACACTCCTCTTTGTTTGGATCCCTGAGTTAGAGCTAGTTTGGGTTTAAATAGCCTCAAATTATCGAAACAAGAGGGGTTAGTTTGAGCTAGTTTGCTCTAACCAGCTAAAAAAACTAGCCCGGTGGAGAGGTTCTAATTGGGTTAGTTATCCTCGGGCCCACTAAAAGAGAACTAAAACAATCTCACCTGCCCGCACTAGATCGCTCGCCCTCTCTCGCACGACTCCTCTCTGTTCCCCATAGGGCCGCCCGCCCAAGCGTCGCTCACCCTCTCTCTCCTCCGGCCATCCTGTCCTTCCGGCCTCCGCCGCCCTACTCCGGCCGCCCTCTCCCTCCGGCCTTCAAAGGTCGCCCCGCTCCCCCTTCACCAGTCATTTTTCTCCCTCTATCGTGCGCGGCAGCAGCGCATCTACCAGGGAGGTCGCGAGAGGGGTGAGTTTGTTCGTTCCTTCTTTCTCTCACGGCCATATCATTGATCTTTCTTGCTCTAGCGCTAATTCTGATTTGGAAAAGTAGATCGTGATCAAACTTGCTATAGATTTGTGGTGCACGCATGGAATTGTTTGATGTTGCTTGAGGAAGTAATAAATCTTTCTAGAGGCCCAAAGATTCAGGTCACCTTTCTAGGTATTTCAATTTCAGGCTTGCTTTATTTATTGAGGCCCAAAGATTCACTTCACCTTTCTAGGTATTTCAGTTTCAGGCTTGCATTATTTCTAGAGGCCCAAAGATTCAGTTCACCTTTCTAGGTATTTTAGTTTCAGGCTTACATTATTTCTAGAGGCCCAAAGATTCAGTTCACCTTTCTAGGTATTTCAGTTTCAGGCTTGCATTATTTCTAGAGTCCCAAAGATTCAGTTCACCTTTCTAGGTATTTTAGTTTCAGG
>NC_041393.1:197166372-197201197 GCF_002162155.2 Triticum dicoccoides | reverse complement strand
TCACCTTTCCAGGTATTTCAGTTTCTGGCTTGCATTATTTCTAGAGGCCGAAAGATTCAGTTCACCTTTCTAGGTATTTTAGTTTCAGGCTTGCTTTATTTCTAGAGGCCCAAAGATTCATCAACCTTCTAGGTATTTCAGTTTCAGGCTTGCATTATTTGTAGAGGCCCAAAGATTCAGTTCATCTTTCTAGGTATTTTAGTTATAGGCTTGCACTATTTCTAGAGGCCCAAAGATTAAGTTCCTAGTCGGCGGCAAGCGGCCCTGCTACCCATGCCGGTGTCGACCTCAACTCGCAAGGGCCGGCGTCGGAGGGGTTCCCGGGGCTTGGGCTCTATAGAGCCATCCTCCAGAGCGATGATGGCGAGCTCCTCCCTCGGTGCGTGAGGGGCTCCGGGCTCCTTCCCTATCGTGAATGACTTCCATGATGAGTTAGCTCATTCTTTGTTTCAAGAAGTGCTTTTTTATTTTGTGAATCTTGATTGACGACTTGTATGTTTAAGTGGGATATCTCATTTGTATGGACAAAGTAAAAATTTTCATGTTTTGCATGCTTGATTTGTATAGATGGTTCATTTATGTCAATTGTGATCGGGAGGAGGCCACAGAAGAGCCGACCACACCAAGAGGGTGCTTGGATCCAAGGGACTTATTTTAGTCTGACTAAAAATAGGGTCCAAAGTAGTCAAATGATTGAGATAGAGCACTTATTGTCAATCTAACCCTGCCATCCATACACCTCTTTGGATTAAAGTTAGTTTAGGGTTAGAATCTAACTCTAACCTCTCACCGATTTATAGTTATCCTCATCTCGGTTCATCGCCATCATACTTTCCCCATTCCTGTGTTTTCAGTATCCTGCGAATCAAAGAGGCCCTTTTTTTCAAGGAAAAATCAAAGAGGCCGTTAGACTGGATTAGGTCCGGTCATTTTTTATAAACGTGTTATGTCCAAAATTTAATGAACGTGCTCTGGTTTCCACGAAAATAATCCGGTTTCATGTAGTAATTCATTCATTTATTTATTCTTCTGCGGGGGCTTTGCATGTAATTCGTGAGGTCTGAAATGTAAAGTACCCTGGCATATGCTCCGATTCGTGCATGCACTACGACCCAGATGCTCTATATCCCACATGTCGGTGAATGGGAGGACATGGAAATAGCCTAGGAGTACATATAGGAGGATAAATGCGTGAAAAAATATGTACTGTGAAGCGTAGCCGCAGTTCGAAAAGGAGACCTAAAGTGATGACAGCTATAGGTCACACACACCCAACTAGTGGTACTATACATACAACTAAATTTTCCCTCAAAAAAAAGAGGCAAGAGTGCTTAGTACTCCTATTCTATAAACACGAGTCCCATCTGACAATAGCATCCATGCTACATCTAGCTCTCCTCCCTCGTTTCTCTCTTCTAATTCTAAACTCGGCCGATGCCCGTGGGTGGGGTGGGTTTGCTCAACTGCGGCCCCACCTCACAGTGAAAACGTTATGACTGGAATAAAAAATGCCATATACTCCCTCCGTTCATAAATATAAGCCTTTTTAGATACTAGTTCAAATGGAATACAACATACAGATGTATGTAGACATAGTTTAGAGAGTAGATTCACTCATTTTTCTCCGTATGTAGTAGTCACTTGCTGGAATCTTTAGAAAGACTTATATTTGGACAGAGGGAGTACTATACTAATAAAACATTAAGGCCACGAGGCGATGCAGTGCTGGTTACAGGAGGCAAGAAGAAGAGATGCATCCATCAACGACGTCCACCTCCTCGACTTAGGGCGCCGGCCCACCGAACGGCGCCTAAGTAGCAGCAGCTTTTGTGGCCAGGTCGACGTGCTTCTGAACAATGGCGTCCAAAGATTCCAGCCGCTGGAAGAAGGCCGACGTCTTTCTGTCCTTGCTTGCCTTGTAGTGGCCTATGTTGACGATTTCCTCGTAGACGTGGATGTGCAGGTCGACGGTTTCTTGCATGGCGAGGCGCTGCGCGGAGAGCGTGGCCTCGAGGTGCATATTCTTCATCGCGACCTCCGGCACCTGCAGGGCCACCAGGGCTTGAAAGAGTTTGTCACCATGTAGGCCGATGAGGGTGGCAGGCAATGAGGAGCCTGGGCGCGCGGGCTGGAGCAGTACGGCATGGTCGTCTGCGCGCTTCTTGACGGCGATGAACTTACGGATTGAGTTGACCATCATGTCGTCCATGCGAGAGGCAAAGCCGGTGTCGGCGAGGGATACGATGCCTGCGGTCGCCAGCACCGTCTGGAAACGCTGCACGGTGCGGGGCCACAGGCCGGCGCCTTGGATGATTTGGCACAGCCGACTGCCACTCGCGTCCATTGCCTCCATAGGTGCTTGTGGCTTCTGGTCACTTGGTCTTGGATTGGAGTGAGTAGTGTTGCGCAAAGACATGGGAGTAGATGGATTGGAGTGGTGGGGCGCCTTTATTACATGAGAGTCCAAACTCTGTTGCATTCACATCGTGCTGGCTCTATTCTGCTTCTCCAATTGATTCCCTCTGTATGTAATTGAGGATGCATCATTGACCGTTCAACATCTCGGGAACCGCTACCCTCTTCCTCCTTGGCATTCAAGCACCTATGGACCCGTCGAAGGCGAGGTGCCTATGGTGACTTCGTAAATTTCAAGATGACAGTGCCGTGCGTGTGTGCATTCATAGGGGTGAGTGTATGCGCGTGTATATGAGAGCTTGTGTCTGTACTGTGTCAAAAACACGTAAATGTATGTCAAAAAGAGACTAGTCAGTATACTCAATATTATGCACCTCGGAGAGGAAAATGATAGAACTAGTACGTATTTATTTACGGTGCAGATTCACTCATTTTGCTCCATATGTACTCCGTCTCGGTGTAGTCTAGTCACTTGTTGAAATCTCTAGAAGGGCAAATACTCCTTTCTGGTTTACAGGGCTATACTAGCAAGTAGTTGTACGTACTAGTACAATAGTGGGCTCACATAGCAATTTTGTCTCATGCAAGAGCCTGGCTATATGCGTGCTCCAATGTTCGCAACTGCAACATTCGGTTTGCGCTTGGCTCTTCGCCTCTTCGAGAAGACGAACAATGATGTTACTACTACTGCTTCTACAGTGTCGAGTCCACTACTGCATGTTCGTCCACCGCGAGCAGGACAGATAGCTTGTTGTAGAAGTACTGTCGGATTTAGGGTTCCGGCAGACCCTTGAGGTTCGAACACTGGGGTGCCCGCGGAGGTTTCGCCTTCTACCTACCTGTTCCTCGCCTAATCGCTAGGATCTAAACTACGAGAAGGACAACACAAGAGACACATGGTTTATACTGGTTTAGGCCACCATTGTGGTGTAATACCCTACTCCAGTGTGTGGCGTGGTGGACTGCCTCTTGGGCTGATGATGAACAATACAAGGAAGAACAGCCTCGCGAAGGTCTGTTCTCGTGGTGGTGTTGTCCCTTTGGAAGAGTTGATTCTAGATGCCTATCTTATCTCCAGCTTCCTCTCCAGATCTCCCTCTACCCTGTGGGTGGCTAGTCCTATTTATAGGCGAAGGACCTGGGCCTCTTCCCAAATATTGAGCGGGAAGGGCGCCAACAATTGGCCAATTTGAAGGGGAACATCTAGTACACTTATCCTGACTAAAGTTGGTCCTCGCCTGCCAAAGGCTCTGGTGGTGACGCCGACTTGGGCTCCACGGTGACCTCCATCCTGCCGTTCGACTGGTCTTGGTCTTGTTGCACCGAAATGGATGCCTTTGCTTGATGCTCTCGCCTGTGTTTGCTCCCCTTGCACCAAAGAGGAAAGAAGGACACTACGCGGGCTGGCGCCCGGCTGGCGCCCTTGGTCGTCATGGCTTGCGTCATGGGCACCTCACGAGGTACCCTGCCTTGAACTCTCCGCCCCCTTGTGAGCTAGCCTGATGAGGCCGTGCCTGAGGAAGCTCCTTGTCGTCCGCCCCGCGAGGCTTAGCCCCTCGCGAGGGTCTTGAGCTTGTGTTGATGAAGATGGGCCGTGCTGGGCCCCCTTTTAGCCACGCCGCAGGCCGCAGGCAGGCAAGTCTGGGGACCCCCGTTCCCAGAACGCCGACAGCAGCCCCCGGGCCCGAGGCGCGCCCGGACTTGGCCGAGCAGAGAGGCGAAAGGGCAAGTGTGAAGCGTCGCGGGCCCTAACAGCCTGCGGCCTTGGGCGCCGTGTGGCGGTTGATTGGACGTGGGCGCCCCCACTTCCCCACGATGCCTTGGCAACTGCACGGATTCGACAAGTCCCTGCACGCGAAACGAGTCATAATTACCTACGGTCGCGGAGGCCGACGGTTGGCCTCCTCTGGCTTTAAGTACAGCACGCCGCGTGCCCTTCCAGTTCATCCCCTCTTGCTTCTCCTTCCCCCTCATAGCCCCGCCAAGGAGGCTCTCAGCCGTAGAGAAGGGAAAAGCTCGCCAGGCCGAGCCTGCCTCTCCCCCGCCCAAGCGCGGTCGCGGACGCCCTCGCAAGCACCCCGTGGCCTCCACGGCGGTTCCCCGTGACCGCGGAGGTGACTTCCCGCATGGCGACGGGCGGCCGGCCGCGGCCCGGGGGTGTGTTTCAGCCGTGCGGCCCCCGAGGCCGCGCTCTCGCACTGCGGAAGTGTTGCCGAAGTTTGTTGTGTGGGCAGCGGAGCCGGCCAGCGCCCGGCTTCAGCTCCCTCGCTTCCTCCTAGGTGAGCTCCCGGCTGGGGCCCTGGGCGGCCTCTGGCTCCAGGCAGACGGCTGCTGCAGCCGGGCCTCGTGGGCTTCGCTAGAGGTCTTCGCGGCCGGGAGCCTGGCCCTGACCCGCGGCTGGCAGACGTTTGCCCGCGCGCGTGGCCTGAGCCGTCGGTGCACCCTGCACTTCAAGTTCGACGGCAACGCCACCCTCTACGTGAGGGTGTTTGGGGAAGATGGTCGCCGCGCTGGGTGCTGCCCTGAAGACGACGGCCACGGCCGGGGACCCAGCCCCGGCGAGGATGGAGAGGGCCGCGAGCGCGCAGCTGGTGGCGCCCAGGATTCCTCAAGCTTCACTGGTTCCTCTTCGGGTAGCGACTCTTCTAGCGGAGGCCGCGCTCTGCCTCTGCGCCGTCGTGCCTGCTTGGAGGGTAGTAGGGGGTCCGCCCGCCGTCGCGCCCAGGTGAAGCGCGAGAGGGAGTCCGCTTGAGCTCCAGAGGCAGCTCGGGCCTGGCGCCTGGCGAGTGTTGCCTGATTTGTTCCCCCTCCTCCCTTTTCCTGCGCAAAAAGACAGCTATGTGGGGGCCCAGTGGAGGCGTGTTTGTGTTATCATTGTCAATCATCGTAATGTTTCCGTTATTCTTGTATTGTTCCTTCTTGCTGAACGCCTGCGCGTAGGTAATCCCTAGCCTTGGCCATGGGGCGACCGACCCAGGTCCTGTATTCGCGTCGCGGTGCCCGTGAGGCACGGACTGGAGGAATGCTCCTGTAGTGGACCCGGGTCGTGAGGTCTTGACCGAAAGGATCAAAACACTCGCAAGGGCGCCAGGGCCGTCCCCTCGCGAGACCTCGCGCAAGAGAAATCGGGGTCGGAGGGCGAAAAACCGAAGAGCCAAAAGTCAAAAGGCAGCGACAATTTCAATAAAACATCAAATGAGAATGAACTAGCCAACTGCAGAAAGCAAATGAAAAAGCCGTGTCCGTCACCTAGTCTAGTCTTCGACGTCTTCTCACCAGCGCGGAGCTAAGTGCTGCCACTGGGCGTGGGAGGGAGCCCCAGGGCCTGAGGCTGGTGCTCCTGAGACTCCGGGGCGTGTACAGCCCTAACTCATTATTACGTGAGAGTGTCACGAGCGGCGAGCTTCACAGGCGTTGGCCTTCTTCACAGGCTCCGGGCCTTTCTTCAGGGAAGCAAGCTTCACGGGCATTGGCCCTCTTCACAGGCTCCGGGCCTTTCCCAAAAACGCGATAGCTTCACAGGCGTTCGCCTTCTTCACAAGCTCTAGGACTTTTCAAAAAAGATGGTCTTGATAGGCGTTCGCCTTCTTCACAGGCTCCGGGCCTTTCTTCAGGGAAGCAAGCTTCACGGGCATTGGCCCTCTATACAGGCTCCGGGCCTTTCCCAAAAATGCAATAGCTTCACAGGCGTTCGCCTTCTTCACAGGCTCCGGGCCTTTTCCAAAAAGATGGTCTTCACAGGCGTTCGCCTTCTTCACAGGCTTCGGGCCTTTTCAGGGGTAAAACCTCCGCAGGTGCTCGATGTTCCACGCATTCTGGACTAGCACCCCCTGCTGAGTCTCCGAGCGCGCGGAGCCGGGCCTGGAAACATGAACAACCTTGAACGGGCCCTCCCACATGGGAGAGAGCTTATGAAGTCCCTCCCTGGAGAGAACCCGCCTGAGCACGAGGTCCCCTACCTCGAGTGTCTTGGGGCGGATGTTGCGGCAGTGGTATCGCCGCAGTGCTTGTTGATATCTTGGCGCTCGCAGTGCGGCTTCTCGACGATGCTCCTCCCCCAGCACGAGGTCCATCATCCGCATGGCGTCCTGCTGTGCTTCGTCGAACGCTAGGACCTGCGCGGACCAACGTCTGACCTCGTGAGGGAGGACCGCTTCGGATCCATAGACCAAGAAGAAAGGGGTATCTCTGGTCAGCTTGGTTGCGGTCGTGCGGATGGACCACAACACGGATTGGAGCTCGTCGTACCATCCTCTACCGCAGGCCTCCAGCTACTTCTTGAATGTTCTGGTCTTGAGGCCCCTCAGGACCACCGCGTTGGCCCGCTTGGCCTGGCCGTTGCTTCGGGGGTGCGCCACTGAAGCGTAGCATATCTGCGTTCCAAGGTTAGCACAGTATGTTTTGAAGAGGTTGCTGGTGAACTGCGAACCATTGTCAGTGATGATGCGGTTCGGCACCCCGAACTGGCTCACGACGACCTTGATTAACTTGACCACTGAACCGGCGGGGATGGTGCGGACGGCTTCCACCTCGGCCCACTTGGTGAATTTTTCCACGGCGACGTAGAGGTAGCGATAGCCCCCTGGTGCCCGGGGAAACGGGCCCAGGATATCAAGCCCCCAGACGGCGAATGGCCACGTGAGGGGTATGGCCTGCAGACCCCCCGCCGGCTGATGGATCTGCTTTGCATGGAATTGACAGGCCTCGCAGGCCTTTACCAATTCGACGGCGTCATTGAGCACGGTAGGCCAATAGAAACCGCTTCGGAATGCCTTACCCACGAGGGTTCGCGATGACGAGTGGTGCCCGCAGTCTCCACCATGTATGTCCGCCAGCAGCTCCTTCCCTTGCTCCCTAGAGATGCAGCGTAGGGATACATCATTCGGTCGCTTCCGGTAGAGTTCCCCGTCCCTGATGTAGTATGTTGTGGCCTGCCGCGCCACGCGCTCTGCTTCTTCCTCCTTTTCTTGCAAGATCCCTTGCGTCAGATAGCTCCAGAGCTCCGTGACCTAGCATCCCTCCTAAGGCTCCATTGTCAAGAGAAAACGCGCCCCTGGGGCCGGCCCACAGACCGGGGCTCCCGAGGCTGGCGGCTGGGGGAGCTCCTCCCGAGGCTGCACCATGCTTGACAGTGACGGCGTGGCCGAGGGTTTGAAGAGCCGCTCCTCGAAGACGCCAGGCTCCTGAGGCAGTCGCCTGGACGCTCGTTTGGCGATGTCGTTGGCCTCTTGATTGGTGCCACGGGGCACGTGCTGTAACTCCAGCCCCCAGAACCGCTTCTCCATCCTGCGGACCCTTGCAAGGTAGGCTTCCATGTGCTCATCCCTTGGCTCGTATACTTTGTTGGAGAAGTTGACGAGGAGTTGCGGATCACCTTTGATGGTAAGGTGCTTTACTCCAAGGGCGGCCGCGGCCTTCAGGCCCTCTATCAGGCCTTCATATTCTGCTATGTTGTTGGAGACCTTTTCTCCGTGTTGGAAACAGAGCTGCACGGCGTAGCAGAGCTTGTCTTGGGTAGGAGATATAAGTACCGCGCCAGCCCCCGCGCCGTGCCTGGAGAACGCCCCGTCGAAGTACATGACCCAACCGTCCGGCGCCTCACTTCCCGGGGAGAGGGATCGATCCTCATCAGCCTTTAGGCCCGGTGCCTCTGTCCACTCTACCATGAAATCTGCCAAGGCGGCCCCCTTGATGACTCGGGTCGTGCTGAATTCGAGCTGAAATGCTTGCAACTCAATGTTCCACTCGGCGACCCTTCCGGCTGAGTTAGGGCTCCGGAGCACTCTTTCCAAGGGGTACGCAGAGACAACCTTGATAGGGTGACTGAGGGAGTCCTGGACTAGGGGGTGTCCGGATAGCCGAACTATCATCATCGGCCGGACTCCAAGACTATGAAGATACAAGATTGAAGACTTCGTCCCGTGTCCGGATGGGACTTTCCTTGGCGTGGAAGGCAAGCTTGGCGATACAGATATGTAGATCTCCTACCATTGTAACCGACTCTGTGTAACCCTAGCCCTCTCCGGTGTCTATATAAACCGGATGGCTTTAGTCCGTAGGACGAACAACAATCATACCATAGGCTAGCTTCTAGGGTTTAGCCTCCTTGATCTCGTGGTAGATTTACTCTTGTAACACACATCATCAATATTAATCAAGCAAGACGTAGGGTTTTACATCCATCAAGAGGGCCCAAACCTGGGTAAAACATCGTGTCCCTTGTCCCCTATTACCATCCACCTAGACGCATAGTTCGGGACCCCCTACCCGAGATCCACTGGTTTTGACACCGACATTGGTGCTTTCATTGAGAGTCCCTCTGTGTCGTCGCTGATAGGCTCGATGGCTTCTTCGATCATCATCAATGACGCAGTCCAGGGTGAGACCTTCCTCCCCGGACAGATCTTCGTATTCGGCGGCTTTGCACTGCGGGCCAATTCGCTTGGCCATCTAGAGCAGATCGAAAGTTACGCCCCGGGCCATCAGGTCAGATTTGGAAGTTTGAACTTCACGGCTGACATCCGCGGGGACCTGATCTTCGATGGATTCAAGCCACAGCCAAGCGCGCCGCACTGTCACGACGGGCATGATTTAGCTCTGCAGCCGGACAGTACCCTGGAGGCCGCACTCGAGCCCGCTCCGATCTTCAATTCGGAGCCGGCTCGTGACATCGCCTCGGGGGCTGCAACCTCTACGGCGATATAGCCAAACACTAATCTTGTCCCTCACGAGGCTCGTGACTCCGAGGTGCCGGACTCCGAACCTCCCGCGCCCCCACCAATCAAATCCGGTTGGGCGCCGATCATGGAGTTTACTGCCTCGGGCATCTTTCAACACTCACCTTTTGGCGACATCCAGAGTTCGCCAAGGAATCTCTCATTATCAGGAGAGCCCTGGCCGGACTGAGGCCAGGATGGTTGGGATGCGGATGACCAAGAAATTCAAAACCCACCCACCACCCACTTGGTAGCCACTGTCGATGATCTAACCGACATGCTAGACTATGACTCCGAAGACATCGATGGTATGGACGACGATGCCGGAGACGACCAAGAACCAGCGCCTACCGGGCACTGGAAAGCCATCTCGCAATATGATATATACATGGTGGATATCCCAAAGGATGGGAATGGCGAAGGGGCAGCGGAGGATGACCCTTCCAAGAAACAGCCCAAGCGCCGGCGTCAGCGGCGCCGCTCTAAATCCATAGCAAGAATGAAGATTCCGGCACCGGAGATAATAACACCCCGGATAGTGCCGAAGACAACCCACTCCAGCAAGATCCAGCGCAAGAGGACGGGGACGCCAGCTCTCATGAGAGAGCGGCAGAAGAAGAGGTAGAGGATTATATGCCTCCCTCCAAAGACGAGGCAAGCCTCAACGACAATGAATTCGTCGTGCCAGAGGATCCCGTCAAACAGGAGCGTTTCAAACGCAGGCTTATGGCCACGGCGAACAACCTCCACAAAAAACAGCAACAACTTAGAGCTGATCAAGATCTGCTAGCCGACAGGTGGACTGAAGTCCTCACGGCCGAAGAGCATGAGCTCGAAGGCCCCTCCAAAAGCTACCCTAAACGTAAGCTGCTCCCCCGATTAGAGGAGGAGGCATATGAACCCGCATCACCAGGAGACAATACGGCTGATCGACCACCCCGTGGTCGCGACAAAGAAGCCTCTAGGCCCTTCACTAGACCCGTACCCCGGCATCGCTCGAAAAGCACAAGGCCACAGGGGAACGCTCCGGACTTGCGAGATATATTGGAGGATAGGGCAAGACAATCAAGATCGATCTATGGATCGCGTGGGCGCCCCATGATACGTGATGACAACCGTCACACCGGACACAGTAAGTCCGGCCGGGGCGAACAAAACAGACAAAGAGCTCTTTTGAGCTCTGTCGTGATATCGCCCAGTACAGAGGCGCCGCACACCCACTGTGCTTCACACATGAAGTAATGGATCATCAAATCCCCGAAGGGTTTAAATCCGTGAATATTGAATCGTACGATGGCACAACAGACCCCGCGGTTTGGATCGAAGACTATCTCCTTCACATCCACATGGCCGGCGGTGACGATCTTCACGCCATCAAATATCTCCCCCTCAAGCTTAAAGGACCAGCCTGGCATTGGCATAACAGCTTGCCAGCAGAGTCAATTGGGAGTTGGGAAGACCTGGAAGCCGCATTCCTCGATAACTTCCAAGGGACATATGTGCGACCACCAGACGCCGATGACCTCAGCCACATAATTCAGCAGCCAGATGAATCGGCCAGACAATTCTGGACATGGTTCTTAACCAAGAAAAACCAAATCGCCGACTGTCCGGATGCGGAGGCCCTAGCGGCCTTCAAGCACAATATCCGCGACGAGTGGCTTGCCCGGCACCTGGGACAGGAAAAGCCAAAATCCATGGCAGCCCTCACATCACTCACGACCCGCTTCTGCGCAGGTGAGGACAGATGGCTAGCGCGCAGGAACAACCTCAGCAAAAATTCTGGCAGTCCGGATATCAAGGACCGTAATGGCAGGTCGCATCGTAACAAAAACAAACACCGCATTAACAGCGACAACAGTGAGGATACGGCAGTCAATGCCGGATTCAGAGGCTCTAAACCCGGTCAGCGGAAAAAGCCATTCAAAAGAACTACTCCGGGTCCGTCCAATTTGGACCGAATACTCGACCGCTTGTGCCAGATACATGGCACCCCCGAAAAGCCAGCCAACCACACCAACAGGGACTGTCGGGTATTCAAACAGGCAGGCAAGTTAATTGCCGAAAACAATGACAAGGGGCTGCATAGCGATGACGAGGAAGAGACCCGACCGCCGAACAATAGAGGACAGAAGGGTTTCCCCCCACAGGTGCGGACAGTGAACATGATATACGCAACGCACATACCCAAAAGGGAGCGGAAGCGTGCACTCAGGGATGTATACGCGATGGAGCCAGTTGCCCCGAAGTTCATTCCGTGGTCCTCCTGCCCGATCACTTTTGACCGGAGGGACCACCCCACCAGCATCCGCCATGGCGGATTCGCCGCATTGGTTCTAGACCCGATCGTCGATGGATTTCACCTCACCAGAGTCCTGATGGACGGCGGCAGCAGCCTGAACCTGCTTTATCAGGACACAGTGCGCAAAATGGGCATAGACCCCTCAAGGATTAAACCTACCAAGACGACCTTTAAAGGCATCATACTAGGTGTAGAAGCCAATTGTACAGGCTGAGTTACACTGGAAGTGGTCTTCGGATCCCCGGATAACTTCCGGAGCAAGGAGTTAATCTTCGACATAGTCCCGTTCCGCAGCGGCTATCATGCCCTGCTCGGACGTACCGCGTTCGCAAAATTCAACGCGGTGCCGCACTACGCATACCTCAAGCTCAAGATGCCAGGCCCTCGAGGAGTCATCACGGTTAACGGAAACACTGAACGTTCTCTCCGCACGGAGGAACATACAGCGGCTCTCGCGGTAGAAGTACAATGCAGCCTGTTAAGGCAATTCTCGAGTCCGGCCGTTAAGCGGCCGGACACAGCTAAGCGCGCCCGGAGTAACCTACAACAAGACCACCTGGCACGTGCCGAGCACGCGTAGCAGTGCGGCCCCAACCCCAGCCCCTGTAAAACGTCAAGACAAGTCCTTCGCATACACCATTACGCTCTGAAGATACCATGGGCATGGGGAGACGGGCGCGACCACGATAGGCCCAGACTGCGGCTCAACCACACCAGGGGCTCTCAAGTGTGTCGTTCTTTTTCTTTTTTATTTTTCTTCTCCTTTTTATTTTTACCCACAGGACTCTGTTCGTCAGAGGCCCTGTCCGGCAGTAGACCTACCGAACTCACGATGCAACAGCCAGGGAAGAAGAAAGGCTACAGCGAATACCCAGGTGGTCTCCATTACGAGCATTAAATCTGTTTTATGCACCATTCGGCAGCCTACCCCTGGAGGGGGACATGTTTAACAGTCCCATCCCTTGCTTATCGCACCATTTGTATCGTTCTGCACTTATAGCAATTTTTCTTGAATAAGTAATGCAGCACCTTTTTGCTTCTAATAGCATTTCTCTTTTATACATATGTTCATTTATGGCATTACGCATCTGTACATTTTTCGGTACGGCTAAATACACCAGGGGCTTATGTTTCCCGCTCATGGTGTGATAAGTCCGTACACTTTCACAAGTGCGGCACCTCGAACTTATAGCACTATATGCATCAGCTCCGAATCATGTCTTGGGTCAATAGTTGGGTTTGCCCGGCTCCCATGGTTTGGTACCTTACGTTCCGTTGTATCGTCTAAGGTAGCACTGGGAGAACCACTGCGATTGTGCCCCAGTTGAGCTGGGTTAACGCCTCAGTGGAGAAAGCTAAAACTGACCGTCATGATGAGGCGAGAGCTGGTCACTGTTCGAGAGGTTTTTGCGAGTCCCTAAACACTTATGCCGCTTAGAGCGAGGAGCCGGGTTTTTTTTCCGGCCCAGGCGTGGATAGCGCCCCAAATTCGGCCTTCCGAAGACTAGGGGCTTCGCCGAAATTTAAAATTATAGAATTCTATGGCTAAGTGAGAGTGTTCAAGCACTATAAGTCCGGTTGCCTTGTTCATTGTGTTGAGCGCCTCCCTAGACGGACCCAAATATGGGAACAAGAGTGCTCAAATTTATCCCGAACACCCAGCACTCGTGGCATGGGGGCTGAAGCCGACGACTTGCCATCTCTCATATCTGATAAACAGCCGCACAGAAGGTAATATTTTAAATTAAAATGCGTTGCTTAGCGCAAATGAACTAAGTTTTCAGCGCACAGGATAACAAAATGCGAGTCTACTCAAATATTATATCTTTGGAGCACTCCCCCGTAATAGTGCGGGCGCCCTTCAGCACACTCTTATAATACATCTCGGACGTGCGATGCTCCTTGCCCTCCGGTGGTGGGTCCGTCACGAGCTTCTGGGCATCCATCTTGCCCCGTTGCACCTTTGCATGGGCAAGGGCCCGACGGGCACCTTCAATACAGGCGGAGTGCTTGATGACTTCAACCCACGGGCACGCATCCACCAACCACCGCACCAGGCCGAAGTAGCTCCCAGGCATGGCCTCCTTAGGCCATAGGCGAACTATGAGGCCCTTCATGGCCTGTTCGGCCGCCTTGTGGAGCTCGACCAGCTGCTTCAGCTGGTCGCTTAGGGGCACCGGATGTCCGGCCTCAGCATACTGAGACCAGAAGACCTTCTACGTCGAGCTCCCCTCCTCGGCCCGGTAGAACGCGGCAGCATCGGACACCTTGCGAGGGAGATCTGCGAACGCTCCTGGAGAGCTCCGAATTCGGGTAAGCGACAGGTAATTAACACTCACATGCTTACTTTGCATGAAAAATGCCTTACCCGCAGCTATTTTCTTTACCGCCTCGATCTCCTGGAGGGCCTTGTAGGCTTCGGCCTTAGCCGCTTTGGCGCTCTCAAGAGCCGTTGCAACCTCAGACTCTCGAGTCTTCGCGTCACGCTCCAGGCTCTCATGTATCTGCACGAGATCCTGGAGCTCTTGCTGTACCTCCGCCACCCGCGCCTCCTGCTTCTCTCGCTCGATGCGCTTCGCAGCGGCATCACGTTCGGCCGCGGCCATCGCCTCTTTTAGGGTCACCACCTCGTTAGTGGCCCCTGCAATACCCACGTCATCCTTGTCATTCTTTTTGCAACCAAAATCCTTTTCTGTAAGGTGCGATTTTAATAAGGTGTTACTCACCTTCCTTGTCCTCGAGCTGCTTCTTGGCACGGCCGAGCTCGTTCTCGGACCGCTCGAGATTTTTCTTCAAAGTATTGACCTCCGCAGTCAGTGCGGCAGAGGTCAGCAGCGTAGCCTGCAATCCCATATTGACATATTTTTTATGACTCCTGCATATATCTTCTTAGATCCTCAGTCCAGCTTTTCTTTTCGAACACCGAACCGAGCATCAGGGGCTACTGTCTATGCGGTACTATTTTACATATCTCAAAATTCTTACCTCAAAGCCTGTTAGAAGGCTGCTGCAGGCTTCGGTCAGCCCGCTCTTGGCGAGCTGCACCTTCTGAATCACCGCACTCATAACAGTGCGGTGTTCCTCTTCGATGGAGGCGCTATTAAGCGCCTCCAGCAAGCTATCCGGCGCCTCCGGTTGGACGGAGGCTGCCGGTGTCATGGTCTTGCCCTTCTTACGAAGGGGCCACCCGCCGGACTCCGGAGCCACTATGGGATCCGGAGCCGAGTCCGGTGCAAAGTCCGGGAGGTTGTCCTGCGACCCCTCCGGGGCCTCCTCCTCCTGGCGGGTCCCTTCCCGGGATACCACCTCGGCGTCGTCCGTGTCACGGGGGGTGGAGGCGGTCGGGAGAGAATCCATATCCGACGCACCTAAGGACCCGCTCGACGAAGCGGGGAGATCGTCCTTGGGCGGACTGCAGGGTTTATGCGGCATTAGAAAGACACTGCATGGCAAAAAAGATAAACCATGAAGTTATTTGGGAATCCGGATACTCACGATCTCACCAGGGGCTTGGCCCTTGGAGGCCAGTCCTCGTCGTCGTCACTGGCGTTGGCAGAGCAGTCCGAGGGAAGAGTTTTTCCCTTCTTAGACCCTCCAGCCTCCCTCGTTGGGGAGGCCTTCCTTTTCTTCTCTCCCCCCGCTGGGGAAGAGGCTTTCTTCTTCTCCTCCTCACCTTGGTGAGAGGAGTCGGCCTCGGATTCATCATCCGATAGCACCTGAAAATGGGAACTCTTCCGAGTCCCCGTGGCCTTCTTCTTGGCCTTCTTCTTCGGCACCACATGGGGTGCCGGAGCCAGCAGCCCCGTCAAACGGGCGTCCGCTGGGTTCTCTAGCAATGGGGCCGGACAGATAGCCTGTTCGGCCTTCTTCAGCCAGTCCTGTCAAAGGAAAGGGAGTTTAGATCCCGCATAGAGTCAAACTATGGAAAACAAGTGTCCCTTAAAGGGCAAAATCACTTACCTCGTCAGCTGGACGCTCCGAGTTGAATCCACGATCTTCGGTAGCGGATGCGGGAGCCTCGGCGCCTTTGAACAGCACCTTCCAGACATCTTCGTACGTAGTGTCGCAGAGCCCGTTCAAAGTTTGGTGCTGCGCCGGATCGAACTCCCACATGTTGAAGCCCCGTCGTTGGCACGGGAGAATCTGGCGGATGAGCATGACCTGGACTACGTTGACAAGCTTGAGCTTCTTGTCCACTAGCTTTTGGATGCAAGCTTGGAGTCCAGTCAGCTCCTCCGAATCACCCCATGTCCGACGCTCTCCTTCCAGGAGGTGAGCCGTGTGAGGATGCCGGATCTGAATTCGGGGGCCGCTGCCCATTCGGGGTCACGCGGCTCGGTGATATAGAACCACCCCGATTGCCACCCCTTGATGGTTTCCACGAAAGTGCCCTCGAGCCAGGTAACATGGGACATCCTGCCCACCATGGCGCCTCTGCACTCCGCTTGACTGCCTTTCAGAACTTTCGGCTTGACACTAAAGGTCTTGAGCCATAAGCCGAAGTGGGGCTGGATGCAGAGGAAGGCCTCGCAGACGACGATAAACGCCGACATGTTGAGGATGAAATTCGGGGCCAAATCATGGAAATCCAGGCCGTAGTAGAACATGAGCCCCCGGACAAAGGGATGGAGTGGGAAGCCCAGTCCGCGGAGGAAATGGGGAAGGAATACTACCCTCTCATGGGGCTTGGGGGTGGGAACGAGCTCTCCCTCGATGGGGAGCCGGTGCGCGATGTCGCTGGACAGGTATCCGGCGCTGCGCAGCTTCTGGATCTGCCCCTCCGTGACGGAGGAGGCCATCCACTTGCCTCCTGCTCCGAACATGGTTGGAGAAGGTGGAGGTGAGATGTGCAGTCTTGGGCGTTGGAGCTCGGGTTCGCGGAGATGGATAAGCCAAGGACGAAGAAGGCGTAGGTAATAGGGTTGGATCTTTATCCCCTTATATGGGCGGACGAAAACATGCGTCCCCACCGGCCTGATAAAACTCACTTATCCCCCAAGCGCCGCAATCAATGGCGCGGTTGGGTTACCCATGTCCGTATTGAACAAGACGTGCCAAGGAAACCGCTTCGCTAAATGCGCTAAGGTGGTATAATAAAAACAATTCGAGTAAAGGCTTGGTAGTGGTGTGACATCATGCCACGAAATACGTCAGCAGATTGAACTTGTGTAAATATTATTCTCTCTACGGTGGTATGTGGAAATTATTTTGCAGAGCCGGACATTATCCTGGTGTTCACAATCTTCTATGAATTATTCGGAGGGAGAACCCGCCTTGCAATGCCGAAGACAACATGCACGCCGGACTCGTCGTCATTGAAGCCTGGTTCAGGGGCTATTGAGGGAGTCCTGGACTAGGGGGTGTCCGGATAGCCGAACTATCATCATCGGCCGGACTCCAAGACTATGAAGATACAAGATTGAAGACTTCGTCCCGTGTCCGGATGGGACTTTCCTTGGCGTGGAAGGCAAGCTTGGCGATACGGATATGTAGATCTCCTACCATTGTAACCGACTCTGTGTAACCCTAGCCCTCGCCAGTGTCTATATAAACCGGATGGCTTTAGTCCGTAGGACGAACAACAATCATACCATAGTCTAGCTTCTAGGGTTTAGCCTCCTTGATCTCGTGGTAGATTTACTCTTGTAACACACATCATCAATATTAATCAAGCAGGACGTAGGGTTTTACCTCCATCAAGAGGGCCCGAACCTGGGTAAAACATCGTGTCCCTTGTCTCCTGTTACCATCCGCCTAGACGCACAGTTTGGGACCCCCTACCCGAGATCCGCCGGTTTTGACACCGACAGTGACCCTGAAAGTAGTGCCGCAGCTTGCGGGAGGCCACCAGTAGCGCGAGGAGAAGTTTTTGAGGCATGGGGTACCGTGCCCTCGCATCTCCCAACACCGTGCTGACGAAGTACACGGGGTGCTCGACGAGGCTTGGAGCGTCGGTGCTGGTGGCGTCCTCCGGAGACCGTGGTGCCTCCTGAGGCGGCGGAGCCTCCAGAAGCTAGTTGCCTGGGGGAAGGGCCTTTCCCGCTCTTGGTGCGTTCCCCTGCGGCGGCTGATCTTCCTCAATCATGGTAGTGATCTCTGTGAGTCCTTTTTGGTCCTGTTTTGCCTTGGCACGAGCAGCTGCCGCGGCCTTGGTCCGACGCTCCTCCCTAACCGCCACCAGGGCCGCGCTGGCTGAGTAGGGAGTGGCGGCGAGGTAGAGTACCAAGGGCTCTTCTGGGCATGGGGCCACCATCGCCGGTGGGCTGGTTAAGTATCTCTTGAGGTCTTGGAATGCCTTGTCGGCCTCTTCAGTCCATTCAAAGGGCCCCTTTTTCTTCATCAACTGGAAGAAAGGCAGTGCCCGCTCCCCCAACCTGGAGATGAAGCGCCCCAGTGCAGTCACGCGCCCAGTGAGCTTCTGCATTTCTCTAAGGGTCTTTGGCGGGCTCATGTCCTCGACCACCTTGACCTTTTCTGGGTTGGCCTCGATGCCTCGGTGGGATACGAGAAAACCCAAGAGCTTGCCCGAGGGGACTCCAAACACACACTTCTCCGGGTTGAGCCTCAGGCTTACTGCGTTGAGGCTTGCAAAGGTTTCCTTCAGGTCTTGTATCAGGGTCTTGGCCTCGCGAGACTTTACTACAATGTCATCGACGTAAGCCTCCACGTTCTTCCCGAGTTGCGGGCCCAAGGTTATGTGCATGAGCCGCTGAAACGTTGCCCTCGTGTTGCGCAGTACGAAGGGCATGCATGTATAGCAGTATACCCCACACGGGGTCAGGAAGGTCGTCTTCTCCACGTCTTCCACCGCCATCTTAATCTGATGGTACCCGGAGAAGGCGTCCAAGAAGCATAACAGGTCACACTAAGCGGTGGAATCGACGATATGATCGATGCGTGGGAGCGGGAAAGGATCTTGCGGGCATGCTTTGTTGAGGTTAGTGAAGTCGACACACATGCGTTCCTTCCCTCCCTTCTTTGGTACCACCACAGGGTTGGCCAACCAATCTGGATATCGAACCTCGCGAATGACCCCCGTGGCTTCTAGCTTGCGGGTCTCCTGGATGATGAAGGCCTACTTTTCAGTGGACTGCTGCCTTGCTTTTTGCTTTACCGGGCGCACGTTGGGGCACACGTTGAGGTGGTGCTCGATCATGCCCCGTGGGATCCCTGCCAGCTGATCGGGCTCCCAAGCGAACACCTTCTTGTTTGCGCGCAGGAACTTGACCAGGGCTTCCTCCTGCTCGGGCCCGAGGTGGGCGCCTATGGTGAAAGTGGCGCCGGTGGACCCGTCCTCGTCGAAGGGTATCTGCTTGGTCTCCGCCTTGTCTTGGGTGAACAACTTTTTCTTCTTGGCTGGTGCAGCCCCCTTGGGCTCTGGGGCCCCCGCGTTGGCGGGCTGTGCTGACGCCGCTGTCTTGAAGGCGAGCTGGAGTGTTCGTAGCGCGTCCCCGGTGTCCCCAGGCATGCTGAGGACTCCACTGCTCCTGGGCATCTTCATGAGGTTGTATGCCGGGTGAGTCGCGGCCATGAATTGGGCCAGCGCTGGGTAGCCAAGGATGGCATTGTAGGGGAGGCCGATGAGGGCGATGTCGAAATCGACCAGCTCCGTGCGGAAATTGTCATAGGTGCCGAAGGTCACTGGGAGCCGGATCTGTCCTAAGGAGCTGGATGACCCGCCCCCGATGCCCATAAAGGGCTGGCTCGGCCGCAGCCGCCCCTGGGGTATGCGGAGGAGGTCGAAAGTTTCGACTGAAAGCACATTGAGGCCCGCGCCACCGTCGATGAGGGTCCTAGTGACAGCCACCTGGCAGATGGTGGGGGTGCACAGCGTCGGGAGCGCACCCGAGCAGACCAAGTTGGAGGGGTGGTCTTCCGAGCTGAAGGCTAGCCTGGCATGCGGCTCCGGCCGGTCCCAGGAAGCCCCCTGCCGTGCGCAGGTGGCGCCGACCTGGCGGATGAACGACTTGACATGGTGACTGGAGGGTGGCGCGTGCGAGCCGCCCAGGAGGGCCGCGACGAC
Organism: Triticum dicoccoides; assembly: GCF_002162155.2. Taxonomy (NCBI): domain Eukaryota; kingdom Viridiplantae; phylum Streptophyta; class Magnoliopsida; order Poales; family Poaceae; genus Triticum; species Triticum dicoccoides. The sequence goes on along the minus strand of NC_041393.1, from coordinate 197,181,741 downwards.
CGGGGAGGCCGGCGCGGCGTGGCGTGCGAGGAAGAGGTTGTGCGGCTCTTCCCAAGAGGCCACAGAGGGATGCAGGGGCGATTCTCATTGCTCATTCCCCGCCGGGCCGGTGGCGGTGTTGACGGCGGGCGATGGGGAGCGACGAGGGCACGCGCCGACGGGAGCCGTCCGGGCGACTCGAGCGGCGCGAGCAGCTCGACGAGCGTCAGCCATAGATGCGATGGTCGGAGAAGAGCAGGGCGACGGAAGACGAATTCCGGTGCATCCCTACCTGGCGCGCCAAATGTCGGACTTAGGGTTCCGGCAGACACTTGAGGTTCAAACACTTGGGTGCGCGCGGAGGTTTCGCCTTCGACCTACCTGTTCCTCGCCGAATCGCTAGGATCTAAACTACGAGAAGGACAACACAAGAGACACAGGGTTTATACTGGTTCAGGCCACCATTGTGGTGTAATACCCTACTCCAGTGTGTGGCGTGGTGGATTTCCTCTTGGGCTGATGATGAACAATACAAGGAAGAACAGCCTCGCGAAGGTCTATTCTCGTGGTAGTGTTGTCCCTTTGGAAGAGTTGATCCTAGATGCCTATCTTATCTCCAGCTTCCTCTCCAGATCTCCCTCTACCCTGTGGGTGGCTAGTCCTATTTATAGGCGAAGGCCCTGGGCCTCTTCCCAAATATTGAGCGGGAAGGGCGCCAACAATTGGCCAATTTGAAGGGGAACATCTAGTACACTTATCCTGACTAAAGTTGGTCCTCGCCTGCCAAAGGCTCTGGTGGTGACGCCGACTTGGGCTCCACGGTGACCTCCGTCCTGCCGTTGGACTGGTCTTGGTCTTGTTGCACCGAAATGGATGCCTTTGCTTGATGCTCTCGCCTGCGCTTGCTCCCCTTGCACCAAAGAGGAAAGAAGGACACTGTGCGGGCTTGCGCCCGGCTAGCGCCCTTGGTCGTCATGGCTTGCGTCATGGGCACCTCGCGAGGTACCCTGCCTTGAACTCTCCGCCTCCTCGTGAGCTAGCCTGACGAGGCCGTGCCTGAGGAAGCTCCTTATCGTCCGCCCCGCGAGGGTCTTGAGCTTGTGTTGATGAATATGGGCCGTGCTGGGCCCCCTTTTAGCCACGCCGTAGGCAGGCAAGTCTGGGGACCCCCGTTCCCAGAACACCGACAAGTACGTACTACTAAGCAAAAGCCTGTCCTCGTTTGCGAGCAACCACGCGCATGGGCGAGGGAGGAGGTGTGTAGTAAAATCAAGCTTCTCCTCGTTGTACGAGTTGACGCGACACATCATAGCACTGGCCCCACATGCTTGCCTCTAAACTTGGCTGAAAGACCCGCAGTGTACAAAATATTTGCTAAAACCTCTAACATTTACCCACCACAAATTAAGATATATGTGGCCATATGCATCATTATGATGCAGAGGCCAGGGAGTCCCCCCTTTTCGAAAAAAACAAACTAAAATATATATTCCTGTCTTGACCAGATGAGCGTGCAAACTACAGTCACCAGGGTGACAGGTAGGGCCAGAAGACTATTTTAATTATTTTTTTAAAACTTCGAGACAGCCACATAGCATGGAGCCGACCCCAACGATTTTAAGATTACAGGCACGGTACACGCTATCCTAGACTACTCTACACATGAAACTGCCACACGAGCGTCCGGGCTGCGCTTGGCTCTTCGCCTCTTCGGGAAGTCGAACAATGATGGAGTACTACTGCACTGGAGGAGTACTACAGTACGCTTCTGGCCATCTGACACCGATTGAACTGCTGCATGTCCACCACGTGCGGGAGGGAGAGCGTGCAGCGAAAGCTTCTCCTAGTCTTGCCAGCCACCACGCTCATGGGCGAGGGAGGGACGCTCCTGCCTTTGTGTGTATGACAGGTGGGCCCGACAGGTGTGTGGCCAACCTGTCATACAGCCAAAGGCAGGTGCAGTTAAGTCCGCGAGGGAGAGGATAATCAAACTTCTCGTTGATGTACGAGTTGATGCGACACATCAAAGCACTGCACTCGATATATTTCAATAATTTGTGTTTACCGATGCATTAATTACAACGCATGCATGCATGCCGTGACTCTTCTTTTGATACTTGCATGTGTTGATTTAATGCACCTTGAAGTAGTACTCCCTCCATTCCTAAATTATAAGTCTTTGTAGGGATTCCATTATGAATTACATACAGATGTATATAGATGCATTTTAAGTGTGGATTCATTCATTTTGCTCCGTATGTAGTCCACCTAGTGAAATCTCTATAAAGACTTACATTTAGGAATGGAGGGAGTATAAAATATGTGACGGTAAAGCGTTGTAATACCCCGGACCAAGTCGAGAGATGGTTGTGCACAAGGAGGGCGAGATCATGTAGACCGAACAGGAACAGGACACTACAATGGAGCTCTCTAAGGTCTTGATGGACCTCACTATGCTCCACTGCCCCTTGTGCCTCCGCCCCTTGACGCCTCCAGTGTATGAGGTTCGAATACACCTCGTCCGTTTGGCTAATTGAGCAAGGTGCAGGTTTCTTGATTGATGTGATGTTCGATTGATTTCTGCAGTGCAAGGGAGGGCACCTGGCCTGCACGGACAGCCGCGTCGAGCGCATCGGGAACCAGCGGCAGTGCCAGAAGTGCGAGCGCGGTGGTGGCTTCGACGTGCGAAACATGGCGGTGGACTCCGTCCTTTCGTCGGTGAGGGTGGAGTGCCCGCACGAAGGCTGTGGGCTCTACGTCACTTACCACAAGCTCGCCGATCACCCAGAGCATGTGTCCGCTCGCGCCCTGCAAATGCCTTGTGCCTGTCTGTGGCTACGAAGGCCCGCCACCGGCGCTCTACCACCACATCTACACCACGCATACCATGCCCGTGCACAGGATCCAGTACGGCAAGGTGCTCCAGCTGCAAGTGCCACTGTCGGAGCTACGACTCTTGCTGTTCGCGGAGGAGGACTGCCGCACATTTTTCTTGGTCGGCGGCGTTCTCAACATCGGTGCGCCTATCACCGTGTCGGTCGTCTGCATCAGAGCGGGGGCATCCCCACTGTCGCACTACTTGGCCAAGCTGTGGGCGAACGGCCCGCCGGGGGAGCCCAAAGGCACGACCGACGCCGTCAAGGTGGAAATGGAGGTGACAAGCATCAAGGATCCCGGCGACGTTGATATGCAGGAGCTGACCTTCTTGACAGTTCCACCCAAGTTGCTGGCCGGGGCTAAGCTTGTGTCCCTCCACATTCAGATTGACAAGCTCACGTCCTAAATATTTTGATAGTGCCTTCTGTTTATCTTAGTAATATGCTAATATAGGGATTACCTTGGTCTACTTTAGCTTAAGAAATGGTGGGTTTTGGTGGCGATGCAGTAATTACTTCGACATCAGATCAGTAATTTCCAACAGTCGAACGGAATTTTGTGTTTGTTGGATATAAAGTCCCTTTGGGTAAGAAGTACTACTTGTCATCAAAATGGATAAAAGGAGATGTATGTAGACGTATTTTAGTTCTAGATACATCCCTTTTGGTCAATTTTCTCTTAATACTTGCATGCAATGATTTAATGCACCTTGGAATCTGAACATATGTTGGGAAACAACCAAATTGAGCCTTATAAAATTGAAAAACTAAAATTTTGGGATAAGCCCTATAAAACCGGAAAGGAGGGAGTAGAAAAAGAAGTACTCAATCCGGGAATAGTGCCGCACTTCGAAACTAGAACCGTCAATAAATTCTGAGCTTGTGTCTCATCACATTCCAAATTACTCCACGCTACTATATTGAATTGCAAACCTATTCACACCGATCACAGCCTAAACTGTTTCCCACTAAGGAGCATATTAGTACCACGCTATATTGAATTCCAAACCTGTTCACACCGATCACAACCTAAACGGTTTCCCACTTAGGAGCGTATTAGTACTCGGTTATAAATACTAGTATGCCAAGATGACTACACATTCCTCCTCAACTCCTCATCCACAAAAACAAACAAGTCATTCAGCATCCTTCCCTTGCGTTTGCCATGGCCAGCGTGAGTTCTGGGTCGAGAGATTGCCACCAGGGAGAGGCGAGCATGGAAGCGGAAGCACGAGAGATGTCCCGCCTCGCTACGAGAGCAGCCGACATGTCCCGCCGCGCGGAAGTAGCAACACAGAGGTCCCGCCATGCCGCTGAAGTAGCACGGAGGTCCTGCCGCACCGTCGATGCAGCAGACTGGTCTGGCCGCGCCGCGGAAGCAGCAGAGATGTCCCGCCGCACCACGAATGCAGCAGAGATGTCCCGCTGCACCGCGGCGGCCTGGGAAAATTTCTCACGGGCAGGCGACGACTGTTACAGGTGCATGCATGCGATCGTCCATAGCCAGATGGATCGAATCTCCGGCTGGGCGAGGTTGCAGGACGACGTGAAAGCCTCGTTTGAACAGGCTACCGGCGTCATCCAGCAACTAAGGGAGGGAAATGAGAGGCTCCGGGCCGAGCGCGACCTGCTGAGGGAGAAGATCGTCCGAAGTGCAGACCAGCAGGAGGAGACCAGTGCCTTGTTGAAGAGGACCGGCGTCATCGTCAAGAAACTTATGGACGAGAATGAGATGCTCAGCAACGAGCGCCAAAGGCTGGTGGAGGAATCCGTGGGTGTTCTGAAGCAGCGTCTTGAGGACACAAAAGAGCTCATCGCCGCTCGCCACTGAGACTACTTCCCGCGGCCTCCAGCAACGCATCAAGAAAGTAGAGATCAGCGAGCTAGATCCTTGTCTTCCTTCTTCTTTTTCCACTGTGTATTTCGGGCATAGCCGCATGTGGCTTTTTAAATTATCTTTCTAGTGAAGTAAGACAATTAATCGTTCTTATCTTTCTGTGGAAGATCAATGTTGTGAGGCTGGAATGAAGAAAACTCTTGCTGTGGTGACCCTGGCGTTGTTGTTCTTCTAGTTGCTGCTGGGCTTCCTTCAGTTTCCTGGTTTCTTTTGATGTAATAATCGGTTTAGTATGTGGATTGTGTCGTCGGTTGTGAAATGTTGGGTTCTAGCGCGGATGTTTGGCCTTTGTTGGCCTCTTGCGATGTTGCGATTTCAATCTGGTAGCTTTTAGTCCTTCCTGTTAGGCTGGAGTTGTGCTGAACTTCTTGTGAATTGTGGTGGTTTTCAATAATGAAAATTGGAAGGGGCAAGCCCTTCTTTGATCAATTTTTTTTAATCGTCCTTATATATTCATTAGTCTTGCTATAAGTCGTAGTAGATGCTATATAGGTCCGTCGGATCTTACATCAAGATCCGTGCTTTCAGATTTTCTTTTTCTCTCATAAATCTAAGTCGAGTGAGACATAGCCACACCATTAAACAGAGGCTCGGGCGCCATTAATGGAGACCTTGGGAGAGAGGTGGACGGCAGATGGAGGTCAAAGGGCTCTCCTCCCGATAAGCACGCGCAGGGGTCTGATCGCACGCCTCTCGTACTCAAATAGCTACCCTGCACGGCGCCTCCTAGCTAATAAAAAATGGGGACGCGTGGCGGCACGTAAATGGTACTAGTAGGTAGAACGCCCATGGTTTCAATAATACTTGTGTTTCCAATTGAAACGTGATAGCACTTGTTCCAAAATGACTTTGTTGATTGTTAATGTGTGCGCCTTCGCAAATCGGACTGCAAATTTACCACAGCATGTTGGTGTCATGTCATGGCACCAAGCCAAGTTTCATTATTTTCAAGCGTGTTTTGGATTTACAGGAATGAAAAAACTAAGTTTCTCAATGTTTCCAACCCAGCCACAACGCCTAGAATTTTGAATTTCATTCCCATTTCTTGCATGGAACCTAGAAATTCACCCGAGGGCACAAATGTGATTTTTCAACCAACTTTGGTGTACGGGAGCATGTGCTTGTAGTTCAAATTTGAATTATGCACATTAAATGACCAAAAACTCAATTAATGTGTAAATAAGGCCAAACGAAGCCGGAATAATTCCAAAATTTAACAGGGCACTCATGTAGTTCTATGTTGCCTTTGTAAATAAACTCAAGGGGGACAACGTATATCGTTTCGCACTCAAAGGTGACACGTTCCCTCTCAGAACCACGAGCCTTCTTGAGAGAAGCTTCGGTTTGCAAGAAGCTTATACTAAAACCTGTTCCTATTCGGCCATTTTTTTACCACAACATGGTAGTACCATGACATGACATTCATGCCAAGTTTCATCATTTTCAGACGTGTTTTGGTTTTACAAGATTTTTAAAACCAAATTTCTCAATGTTCTCGTCCTTGCCACGATGCCCAGATGTTTTAATTTTATTCTCATTTCTTGCATGGCACCTAGAAATTCACCCGAGGACACAAATGTGATTTTTCAACCAACTTTGGTGCACGAGAGCATGTGCTTGTAGTTCAAATTTGACTTATGCACATTAAATGACCAGAAACTCAATTAATGTATAAAAAATGACAAACGAACCCGGAATAATTCCAAAATTTAACAGGGAACTAATGTAGTTCTATGTTGCCTTTGTCAAGAAACTCAAGGGGGGGGGCAGCGTATATCGTTTCACACTCAAAGGTGGCACGTTCCCTCTTAGAACCACGAGCTTCCAAATCGGCCCAATTTTTTACCACAACATGTTAGTGCCATGACATGACACCATGCCAAGTTTCATGATTTCCAGCCAAGTTTTGGATTTACATGAATTTAAAATCTAAGTTTCTCGATGTTCTCGGCAGAGTCATGATGCCAGATGTTTGAATTTCATTCTCATTTCTTCCATGGGACCTAGAAATTCAACCAAGGACACACATGTGATTTTTCAACCCACTTTGGTGCACCGGCGCATGTGCATGCAATTCATATTTAGATTATGCACATTAAAAGTCCAGAAACTCAATTAATGTATAAAAAGGCCAAATGAACCCGAAATGATTCCAAAATTTAACAGGGCACTCATATAGTTCTATGTTGCCTCTGTAAATAAAATCAGGGGGAGGCAGCGTATATCATTTCACACACAAAGGTGACACGTTCCCTCTCGGAACCACGAGGCTTGTTGAGAGAATCTCCGGTTTTGCAAGAGGCTTATACCAAAATGTGTCCCAATTCAGCCAAAAATTATACGTATGAAAATAGGGTTTAGAATATCCCGAACATCTCGCTACCTAGAACAATTATGTATTATGACTTGAATTCAACATAAAATGGATACAAATATTTGAATTGGAGAGTGTATGGTACATGTAGTTCATAGTGAAATATGATTACTGCTATATGCATGTCTTTTTGTTATCAAGATAATATTTCAATTATTGTATAACGTGACAACAATCGTATTCAAATAAGGAAAATTGATTCAAATTTAGTCCATATGGTAGACGACAATATATATGTTCACATGGTGGAGTAAAATATTCATATATGATTGAAGATCAAAATGTACGACTACATCAATTATAAACTGCAAGGTCACCTAATGATATATTCGAATTCAACATAACGTGGATTCAAAAATTGAAATTCGAGATCATGGCATCTGTAATCATATAAAAAGGGACATTACTCTTTCTTTGGTGGGAATTGATTTGCTTTTTTGTTGTTTGTTGAGGGAAGTGCGAATCGATTTGGTACTATGCCGGGTAATCTTGTTCTCCCGATTTTGTTTTACATTTTTCTTGTAGTTTTTTCAATGGCATCTATAGCAATATAGTAAAAGGGGACATGACTCTCTTGTGTCTTGTATGAATTGTTTTTTTTACACCTTAAGTTTGTTCTGGCGAACAAGGAATCCGCACCTTGTTAACCCGAAATTTTCAAGCTCGAGTATCTTTTGTCTCACCTGCTTTGAAACTCCCGCTACTTCAACCTGCGTCGCGCCTTGTTATCCCGAAATTTGGACGCGCGCGAGAACTCCCTCCTCATCCGAAATCACTCCCGCAGCCCAGACACACGAAATCCCCCTTCTACCCCTCAGCCGGAAATGAGGCTCCACGTCGCGGTTTCCAAACCGGTGGGGGTACGCTGGTAACTTACCCTACATTTCGGACAAGCGCGTCCCTAAGCTTGGCTCCCCCTGCCCCTTCGCCCCCCCATTCGTACACTAAGGCTGCCAAAACCCGCGAAACCCCATGCTCCTCCGTCGGTCTCCCGACCGCCGCCCAGCCGGAGACTCTTCCCCGACTACGTCGTCCACCGCAACAGCTCGCCCTCCCACATCCACCGCACCGGATGAGGATCCATTGTCAATCTCGTCGTCCTACCGGATCAGCCACCCCGTCCTCCACCTCCAAGGAGATGCCCCGACGTTTGCCTCGTCTATCGCGCCACCACAATCCCCACAGTGCCGTCTTGACCTGCCCCACCGGAACAGCAGCACCCTCATCAATTCCTCCGGTGAATCCGAGGCCAACTCTGCGCCACCAAGGAGGTTCTGCACTCACCGCTGCATTTTATCTTTTATTCGATCTCACGGGGCTGCCGGTGCTCGATACCAAGCAGACATGGCGTCTCCATCGACGGCGCCGTCGCCGGCCACATCATCGACGGCGTCTTTCCCCCATGTTGTTGCTTCCTCAATGCCGACTTCCACAATGGCACTAGCTGCAGCTGCTCCAGCTCTCGCTCGCGCTGCGGCTCTGTTCTTGCTATCGGTCGCGCTACTGCACTGCTCCTTCTGTCGTTCGGGCTGCTGCTCTGCTCTTGCTCTCGCTTGCGCTGCTGCTGCTGCTGCACGACCTTCGGCAGCTACAGGAGTTGCTGCTTTAGCACTCACTCGCGGTGCTACTGCATGACTTGCTCTCTGCTAGTGCGTTCCCTGCTCGAGCGTCTGCTGATTTAGATCACTGCTTCTCTCCTACTAGTGTTCGAACGCCCTAAACATCTATTGCAATGCTCTATTACAAGTTCAATCAGTTTCGACAGTAAAATTCAGTTTCGACTGTGAAGTTCATTTTCTTCAGTTAAGTTCAGAGTGAACAGTACTTACAGCATCTGTCGGAGCGGCCGTGGCGTGGCTGATGCATTTTACATCTAGCACTTTTTTGCGATGTATTTTACATCATCTATTGCAGATGATATTAGGGTCCCACTTTAGGTTAACGTTGTCTGTCTTGTCATGCTTTAGCCTCGTCGCCGTACACCTTAGCGGAGCTGCTCCAACAACGGAACCGTCCATCATAGTGGAGCAGTACCCTCGGTGCCATTTCCAGAGGCCTCGGATCTTCTTCCCCGCCTCTGACAGTCACACCAGCATCATCACCATCCTCCACGTCCAACCCAATGATGCTAAGGTCCACAAGGCTATGCCAAAGAGGTTGTACACTCGTCGCATCACTTTGTTTCTCCATTCCTCTGTTCTTCCAATTCATGTGAGCCAAACACCTAGGTTGACTGAAATCCTATGTTTCCAAATGCTCTGTTTTGCACATGCATTCCTATCCTATTCATGTGTTTTTCCTGTCCCTGCGTTTATAGAATCCTCCAATTCTAAGGAGCCCTTATAGATTTACTTCATATTCAGATTGGCATCAAAGAAAACTCTATCTGTTATGTCCTGCTCCTGCCGTGCCATCATCCACCCCACCTGAGGTGCACCATCGACAAAAGCGTTCACTACAACAGAGATCCCCCTCCAGACTTTCTTTCGCCGCCTCAGATCATCTTCCTCGTTGCCGGAAGCCACACCAACTGCATTACCATCATCGACTGAGCAGATGAACCTGAGAACTACACAGTTCCAGAAGAGAGGTCGCAGTCTTTCGTGTTTTCTTACGTTATACATCGGTTATTATTACCTACTACTTTATCGTTCAATCTTGAGTTTTGAATTGCCCATGGGTCTCATATCGAGCCAGCAACAAATAGTATCTGTCTACTATCTGGTTCATCTGGGGTCTTCTATGTGGTTCATGTTGGGTGGGCAACAAACAATAGATGATCCATTGTCTATCTTTTTAAACGGAAGCTATAATCTACCTGCTATCATTAGTTTTGTATCCATCCACTCGTTTGCTACCATCAGTCTTGATTTTTGCATGCACCCCTTAGGCCTTGCAAAATCTAACTATTTTTTAATTATGCATGTTAGATATTGTACACAATCATACTAAACATGTAGAGAAAAAGAGAAGACCGTTGCGTGCGAATATAATGTCATGCAGATGCCGCTCCATGGTGGGTGAAGTTCCCCCCCCCCTCCTGCATTTCCAGATTGTATTCTAGAGGAAGATAATTGTTCAGATGTCGATTCAGAAGGAGCCGACCACGCCTGTTTACCACCTGAGGTGTTTTCTCTAACTTGGCATGCTGATGTTGGTCATATCATGCATATGGCACCTTGCATTGCTTACATTATACATCTTATATGTCATCATCTTAGTTTAGATTTGCTTTGTGTGCATGCCACCTGTTTGGTTTCTATATCATACTCCCACCATTCCTAAATATTTGTCTTTTTAGAGATTTCAACAAGTGACTACATACGGAACAAAACGAGTGAATCTACACTAAAATATGTCTATATACATCCGTATGTGGTAGTCCATTTGAAATCTCTAAAAAGATAAATATTTAGGAACAGAGGGAGTATATGGGAATGATGCAATGCCATCTTCTTTAGCCAGGCATCATATACGTGAATCATACAATGCCATCCTGTTTAGCCAGTCATCGTATATGTGAATTGTATCGTGCCATATTTTTTCCATAATGTATTCCATTTGTCAACAATGTTTATACATTCATCTACTCTTCCTGTGCGTCAGCCATTTGAGTCGGTCATGGGAAAATCTAGAGTGAAAACAAGGTCTTCTGAGCAGTCAGTGCTACCTGTCGATGCAGATTTCTTGCTGGTTACAGATAGCTCCTCAGAGGAGGATTCAGAGAGAGATGACCAGTCGTATCCCCCCAGCCCCGAGCTGCATGCTCTAACTTGGCTGGGTTATATCGCTCATATCATGCATATGGTGTCTTGCATTGCCATGCCATCTGCTTAGATTAGACATGCTTTGTGTGAATGCCTCCTATTTGGTCTCTATATCAGATATGTGAATTATGCAATGCCATGTTTTTCAGTCAGTTATCATATATGTGAATTATGCACCGCCATGGAGCCAGGCATCATATATGTGAATTATCTCATGCCATCTTTTTTTTCATTATGTATTCCATTTGTCGACAATCTGTGTATATTGAACTACTCTTCATGTGTATCAGCCATTTGAGCCGGTTATGGAAAAATCTAGAGTGAAAACAAGGTCTTCAGAGCAGGCAATGATACATGTTGAAGCATATATCTCGATGGTTACACGGAGCTCCTCAGAGGAGGATTCAGAGAGAGATGACCAGTCCTATATCCCACCTGAGGTGTATGCTCTAAGTTGCAATGTTTATATTTCTCATATGATGCATATGGTGTCTTGCATTTCTTAGTTTAGACATCATATGCACAATATTGAATTCTATCTGCTTAGTTTAGAGATCATACATGCGAGTGCCAGCTGCTTAGTATATGAATCAATTATGTCAATTATATCATGCCATCCTGTATACTTAGACAACATGTATGTGAATTATTTCATCCCAACCTATTTTAGAAAGACGTCATATAGTTTTGTCATGTCATCCTGTTTAGGTACTCATCATATGTTGAATTATGCCATTATATCATGTTAAGTTATCCATCATATATCTGAAACTGTGTCATGCTATCCTGTTTATTTAGGCATCATATATGTGAAATTGTGTCATGCTGTCCTGTTTGGTTACACAACATATATGTGAAGTACCACATCTGTCTATCATACAATGTCTGTACGTTCAATTTCTTTTCTTGTTTATCAGCCACTTGAATTGGAGGGGGTGATGGCAGTATCTAAGGGAGCAAAAACCCGTTCTTCACGAAAGACAGTGCTACCTGTTGATGCAGATAGAACCATGCATGGTTGTACTGGCCCACAAACTAGCCCCACCACACATAATCGAGACTCTTCCAGATTGCACACTTACACCATTGGGCAGAGAACCAGCTACAACCCATCTAACCGCAACCCCAGTGGATAGTAACCCACTTATACTTGACAAAGCACCATGTGCACCACAGAGTACCCCCACACGAGCAGTTTGTAAAGCTACTGCAGTGCCCAAAGCACGAAGACCACCACAGCTAACCCAAACTCCACGTTTAAAGAAGAAGAGCAAATGTTCTCAGGTCAGATTCCGTAGCTATGGTCCATACTCCTTTGCTATTGCATCACTGTATTTACTCATACCAACTACTTTCGAATTTGAAGGATCCAATTGAAACTCCAATGGCGCAACATGTATGTTTTAAACCTATTTCTTTAACTGGATTGCTGTTCTAACTTCTTGCTCTATGTTGATTTCAGTTTAAGTTGTATAAACAGTTATGTTCTCATGTGATGCACATTACAAGTGCTGCCAATGTTGTGTAGTTTCTCACACTTATATCTGTCTATGCTGCTGTGTCTTAAAAATATATGAGTTGAACTGTGTCTCTATCTTGATTAGGGAACATAAACTAGAATGATATAGACAATACAGTGACCATAGTACATAGATATATGTTTGTTTCATGATGTTATCCTATCCACCTTACTACTGAACCGGTTTACCAAAATGAGTTTGGTATACTACAAGCTAAACCTGTGATGTGTCTGCTTGTTTCTCTTGTAGTATGCAAATAGAATATTGGAGAAGAGCACCCCACTATGCAATGGTAGAGAAAGTAATGCAGATAAGGTTCAAGATAGTGAGACAACCCTGTTGGTCTCCAAGAAAGGTGATAAAAATGATCTTGTAGACAGTGAAAAAACCCCACAGTCCTGCGTTGATGTAATGTTTGAGTTACTGGCCAGTACCGCTGGCACAAGCTCTTCGAACTCGCTGCCTGAATCACTTCGGCTTCTTCAATCTCATCTACAAGCTGAAAGGCATCAGTCAGCTGTGCTGCGGCAAGAAGCCAAATGACCGAGGAAGTCCCTGCAGAATTCAGATGCGTACTTTCTTGTGCAACAGCAAGCGTTGGAGGATTTAAGCCCCAAACAAGAGAAAGTTAATAAGCTTGCTAAGCGTCTTGCCAGCATTATGGGTACCCAGGATATTGTTTCTTGAACTCTTCTGAAGTGTTTTCAGTTCTGGACTTGTTTTGCTGCGGCGTTTATATGCTGCTTTGTTCCCTATATTTGCACTGGTGGTGAACTTTGATGCGCAGTGGATGTAACATGTGTAATAGCCGTGATAGCCTAGCATAAGTTGCTTGCTTATTTGTTTCCTTGTTGTCTTGTTTATTTGTTTGCTTGTAGTTAGTGTAGTTCTTTTTCCGCGGTTTGCTAGTGGCTGCAATAACCTATTTTTTAAAACTAGGCCACAATAACCATGGGCTAATAGTTACTGTAGTGACACTGGGCCTCCCACGGGCCGTAGAAACAGTGGGCCTTCTATGGGTCGTAGAAACAGTAGGCCTTCTACGGGCCGTAGAAACAATGGGCCTTCTATGGGCCGTAGAAACAATGGGCCTTCTACGGGCCGTATCATCAATGGGCCTTATACGGGTCGTATGATCGATTGGCCAAACATGGGCCAATAACAGGCCGCATTATGGCCGTAAACGGGCTAGAGTTGGAATCGACCGTTCATGGGCCGACCATAATGGGCCATCATTATAGGCCGTATTTGATGATGCTATGAAAACGGCCCAACGTATTAACGGACCACAAACGGACCAACTGTAACCACGGGCTGAATTTGGCCCACAAGCAGAAAATGACAGTAACAGGCCATAAGTAAACCAATGCTGGAAATGAGCCCAAGGATAAATGGGCTCTGAGAATGCCGAAAGCTAACATGGGCTAGAAACGGCCCAACTGAATAACGGGCCCTTAATGGGTATAAAGTGATACACTGTTCATTACGGGCAAGTTTCACCACGGGCCGTTAGTGGGTGTAAAGTGATACACTGTTCATTGCGGGCCAGTTTCACCACGGGCCGTTAATTGGCCAAGAGTTACATAGGGCCTCATATGGGCCGAAAGACGTCATGGGCCATACATGGGCCCGAAGTGAAAACGGGCTGGAATCATATTGGATGGACCAGATGACGCTACTGGGCCTAATTCAGATAGGGCGTAACGGGCCTTGGGTTAGCGGGTTGTAAATCGGCTATATGCGAACAGGCCGTTAACAGGCTTTCCATGGGTCGGCTCGCCACCTTTTGACCAAGTCAAACGGTCCGGCCTTTTCACAGGAATGGGCCTCTGTCGGGCCGTGCCACGTGTCGATGTATCATAGGCGCCTTCTGTCCAATGAGTGGATGACATCTGTCCCAACGATGAGCCGACACGTGTTTCCTCCAGCCAATGATGATTTTACACATGGAAAATCCCCATTGGTCGGGGCTGTTAACGGGTTATCGGATCCAAAACCCGACCCGATAGCTTAACAGTGTTCCGTTATGGTGGATGCCACGTGTCGGTCACCCTTGACGAAAGCACTTCTGTGACGCACGATTTATCGTCATGGAAGTGGACACTTCCGTGATTATAATTTTGGTAATGTCATGGAACACTTCTATGACATCACAGGTATGCCTATCTTGATTCTGTCATAAAATCGTCATGGATGTACATGCATGACAAAAAACGCGACCTACTGTGAAAAACACGTACCATCACGAAAGTGTTTTTTTTGTAGTGTAACGTACCGATTGACAAAGGGAATTTTATACGGGATTACTTGAATCCTTGACATCGTGGTTCATTCGATGAGATCATCATGGAACATGTGGGAGCCAACATGAGTATCCAGATCCCGCTGTTGGTTATTGGCCGGAGAGCTGTCTCGGTCATGTCTGCGTGATTCCAGAACCCGTAGGGTCTATACACATAAGGTTTGACGACACTAGGTTTATTAGGAAGACTTGTATGTGATTACCGAATGTTTTTCGGAGTCCCGGATGAGATCCTGGACGTCACGAGGAGTTCTGGAATTGTCCGAGGTGAAGATTTATATATGGGAAGTTATCATATGGTCACCGGCAAAGTTCGGGGGCATATCGGTATTGTATCGGGGCCACCGGAGGGGTTCTGGGGGTCCACCGAGAGGGGCCACCTCTCTCGGAGGGCCTCATGGGCCGTAGGGGAAACGGAACCAGCCCTTGGAGGGCTGGGCGGACCCCCCCTTGGGCCCATGCGCCTAGGGTTGGGGGGCAACCCTAGAGGGGGCACCCCCTTTGCTTGGGGGGCAAGCCCCCTCCCCTTGGCCGCCGCCCCCCCTCTAGATCTCATCTAGAGGGGGCCGGCCCCCTTCCCCCTTCCCCTATAAATAGAGCGGCGAGGGGAGTGCCGCACACCACATCCAAGGCGCAGCCCCTCCCCTCCCCTCC
>NC_041393.1:197075746-197166108 GCF_002162155.2 Triticum dicoccoides | reverse complement strand
CTCCCCTGTCGGAATACGGCCACTCCATCACCACCACACCGTCGTGCTGTTGTTGGAGCTCTCTTCCTCAACCTCTCCTTCCCCCTTGCTAGATCAAGAATGAGGAGACGTCACTGCTCCGTACGTGTGTTGAACGCAGAGGTGCCGTCCGTTCGGCGCTAGGATCATCGGTGATTTGGATCACGACGAGTACGAGTCCATCAACCCCGTTCTCTTGAACGCTTCCGCTCGTGATCTACAAGGGTATGTATATGCACTCCTCTCTCTCGTTTCTAGATGACTCCATAGATTGATCTTGGTGATGCGTAGAAAAAGTTTTATTTTCTGCAACGATCCCCAACAGTGGCATCATGAGCTAGGTCTATGCGTAGTTTCTATGCACGAGTAGAACACAAGATTGTTGTGGGCGTCGATTTTGCCAATTTACTTGCCACTACTAGTCTTATCTTGTTTCGGCGGCATCATGGGATGAAGTGGCCCGGACCGACCTTACACGTATGCTTACGTGAGACAGGTTCCACCGACTGACATGGGTGCCAGCCTGCGCACTGTCCTTGTTTCCTCTTTGGTGCAAAGGGGGCAAGCGCATGCGCGGAGTATCGAGGCATCAGGCAAATATTTCCTTATCGGTGCAACGAGACCAAGGCTAGCGGGACGGCAGGACGGAGGTCACTGTGGAGCCCAAGACGACATCATCACCAGTGCCTTTGGCAGTCGAAGACCACCTTTAGTCAGGATAGCTTGTACTAGTTTTCCCCTTTTGAAATGGCCGTTGTTGGCTCCCTTCCCGCTCAATATTTGAGAAGAGGACCAGGGCCTCTATAAATAGGGCTAGCCACCACAGTAGAAGACAATCTGATCTAGAGCCAAGAGATATGGATCGACTCCTCTCCAAACACACCACAAGAACACCTCTCCTTGTGAGGCTGTTCTTCCTCTGTACTATTCATCATCATCCCAAGAGGAAATCCACCACACCACACACTCGATTAGGGTATTACACCACAACAGTGGCCCGAACCAGTATAAACCTTGTGTCTCTTGTGTTGTTGATCGATCTAGCTTAGAAACCGCGGCGAGGCTGAGGACGTGTTTCGGTAGGGAGGAGATCTTCGTGCGCACCCTAGAGTTTGAACCTTAAGGGTTTTGCTGGAACCCGATATCTGACATTTGACATGCCAGGTAGGGGTGCACCGAAATATTCTTTCCGCCGAACTGCGTCCCATCGCTTCATCGCATCCATGGCAGACGCTCGCCAAGCTCGCATCGACCGCCGGGCTGCTCTCGCCGCTCGCGTCGCCCAGATGGTGCTCGTCGGTGGGCCTCCTCGTTGTTCTCCGTCGCCTGCCGCCAATGCTGCCATCGGCCCAGCGGGGAACGAGTAGCAAGCATCTTAGCTGCACCCCTCGGTGCAGCGGGAAGGCCGCACCGCCACTCCGTCCCTCACTCCAACTAGTTCGTCGTCTCACGCTCGTCACGCCCCTACGGATGCGCAAGCCCTGTTGCTCCTGGCATGTGAGCTCCTGCATTACCGCCCCGTCTATGACCTCTACGAAGAGTGGCTCGCTCGCATCACCGAGCTCGTCAACACCGCAGAGGGCTCTCTCGCGTCGTCCCTCTTGCTGCCTCGCCCTCCATCATGCATGGGTGACGCGGCTCAGGGAGTGCCTCCACCACCTCCTCCCCAAGAAGGTGCCCTGGCTCCAAGGCGCGTGGCTCCTGGACGTGACCCACCGCGTCCAGCGCCCGCGCGACAAGAAAGAAGCTGCCAAGAAATCCCTCGGCCTCAAGAAGGCGCTCACATGCTCCTTGCACTAGCACGGCAAGATCGCATCCCCGCACCAGCACGTCAACACCCCGTGCTACCACTGGCGGTGGCGCACGGGAACCATCAAGAGCAAGCCCCGCGTCTGCAAAGGGCTCCGGTGGCCACGGCAGGTTGTCGTGCCTTCACCACCGAGCTGTGTAGCATCGCCTGGCCAAGCAAGTTCAAGCCGGACCTGCCTCGTCTCTACGACGGTACAGCCGATCCCGCGGAGTTCCTGCAGCTCTACGAGCTGGGCATAGAGGTGGCCAGCAGAGACGAGAAGGTCATGGCGAACTGGTTTCCCATGGAGCTCAAGGACGGTGCCTACACCTGGCTCCTGAACCTGCCTCCCGGCTCGATCTCCTCTTGGGACGAGATGTGTAGCCGCTTCATCGCCAACTTCCAGGGCACTCGTGACCGGCCCCCGGCCGCGGGTGACTTGCGCCGCATAAAGCAACAGCCTGGAGAGACCCTGCAGAATTACATCCAGCACTTCAACAACGCTCGCCTCAAGATCCCCAAGGTGACCGACGAGGCCGTCATTTCAGCGTTCTCTGATGGCGTCCGCGATGTCAAGATGAAGGAGGAGCTCGCCATCCACGAAGAGTTATGCACATCTCTGGAGTTGTTCAACCTGGCAACCAAGTGCGCAAGAGCTAAGGAGAGACGCCTCTCCCTCCTCGAGCTTCTAGCTACTGACCCAGAAGAGAATAAGGCCAAGGTCAAGGACGTGAAGCGCAAAGGAGCGGCTGTGCTTGCAGCAGAACCAAACACGAATCGCGGCAGGGACCAGCCGGAGTCGTCCAAGGGCAGCCGACCGTTCTGCGCCTACCACAACCGCCACACCCACAACACCAACGAGTGCCAAGAGCTCAGGGCCGTTCAGGAAGGATGCTTCAGTCGATGCCCCGAGCGCAACGACTAGGGCTACAGCCTAGGAGGAGGATGAGGCGGAGGACGATGGGATGACTGTGGCCCTTGCCAGGAGTGGCATGACCGACGTTGCGAGGATCGCTGGCAGGACCAGCCTCGCGAGGGAGCCTGGATGGATCAGGCTCGCGAGAACCACCCACAGGGCAATGCAGGCCTTCCTCCTCTGCCGCCACCGCCAAGAAGGAATGATGACCACCACCAGGATGAGGGGGCTGGGGCTTCCAGGAGCCACGTGCTATCGCCTGCATCTTGGGCGGTGCCCAGGCCCCGACCTCTCAGCACATCTTCAAGCAGTTTACTCGCGAGGTGAATGCAGTCCTCCCCAAGGTTGAGGCCACGCGCCCGCTCAGGTGGTCCAAGTGCGCCATCACTTTCAGCTCAGCAGATCAACTCAAGTGTGCGGCTACCGGTGGCGTCCTCCTGATGCTTTGTTCCCTAGTCATCAGCAACGTGCAAGTCACTAGGACCCTCATCAATGGCGGCGCAGGGCTCAACGTCCTGTCCGTTGAGATGTTCAACAACCTTCAAGTGCCATATGATCAACTTCAGCCTACCAAGCCTTTCTAAGGAGTTTCTGGTGGTTCCACTACCCCGATAGGGCAAGTCCGCCTCCCTGTAACTTTCGGACAGCACAACAACTACCACACCGAGCTCATCAACTTCGACGTCGCCCACATCCACTTACCATACAATGCCATCCTTGGGTATCCAGCCCTGGCCAAGTTCATGGCAGTAACACACCATGGCTACAATGTCCTCAAGATGCCAGGAAGCAGCGGGATCATCACAGTCCCCTGCGAAGAGAAACATGCGGTGTGCTCACTCGAGCGTGCCTTCCAAGCTGCATCAATCGAGGATCCAGACAGCAGGGGCGAGAATCCTCCTGAGGTAGTCCCCAAGAAGAAGAAGGCATCGCCCAGCTCAAGGTCTCGGGAGGTTGGCATCTCAGGAGGTGCCACGTCAGGATCCGTGCCTGTACAAGGGGCGCCTCCTTCCATCACATAGGAAGGCGCACCCGGCGCCCTCCTCGGGCAGGGCTCGGGGGATCTCTTCTGGAGGGCATCAAACTTTGCCAAAATCACGAGGGAGGCGCTCGGGTACCACTTGAAGAGTGCTTTGCAGCATGTTTCCCTTAGCAAGGCACAGAGCGTGGAAAGCCCAACCCTCAGGAGTTCATCAAGACCACTCAGGAGCTTCAGGAAGCAAGAGCCATGCGCGGCGATCGCTGCTTGCCTGGTGTGGCTCCCCATCCGGCGTGGATGGTGGGCTGCTCGTCTGCATCGACGTCCCAGGGCTCAACCGAGCCGCGTCTCAGGAGCGCCTCTGGCCTTCGCACGTGGGATGCTGCGAGGGTCCGCCGCACAACTAGGTTCGCATGCCTTTTGGCCTACCGAGCGCGGCTGCCACCCACAAGCGCCATCTGCGGAGCATTCTGGCGGCTTAGGAGGCTAGGCATCACGCAGTCTAGCGGAGATGGAGATGGTCCTCGAGGAACCTCCTGGCCCATTAGAGCCTCCCAAGGCTTAGGGTACGGTGGCTCATGAGGATCGGGCCCTTCACTTCGCATCTTGAGCTACTCCAACACCCCCTCTACAATGGAACCAGGTGACATCTCCCGAGTTCATTTTAGCTGGGAGCACCCTGAGGGCTGCATCATTCCCAGGCCGCGTGGGTCTGTCCCTGCGGCATGTATCCCTTTTGCTTATGTCTTTAGTTTACCTTGCTGGGGGCGCCCCTCGGGCTGCATCATCCCCAAGCCGCTCAGGCCTGACCCAGTGGCATGTATCCCTCTCGCATTTACCTAAGCTGATTTGCCTTTCATGCTTAACATGCCTATGATTATTGCCTGTTTGATTGACATCCACCCCTGGAGCTACTCATGCTGGCATGGCGCTTGCGCATGGGTCCATCCCTGCAACGTCGACAAATCTGAGTGGTCGAGCTCTAGCCCGCGGCAGCCCCGCAAGCGTCACCTCACCAGGCCCTGAGTGCCCTCACCACTCTCTCGGAGCAACCAATGGCCGGCCGACAATCATAATGGCAACCCGTGCTTTTCTCGTGTTGGTTTATAGGAACCTCCTCAGGTCCACAGCGGGAGGCACCGTGAGCTCTCTCTCTTTCCCACGCGATCTGCTTGCGCATTAAAAGGGGGGTTCCTGAACATCGCGACTCAAGAGCTCTTACTGGCTCTCCAGCCCTCACCCCCTGGCCTTGTCCACGGCATCGCGACCTGGCATACCAGCAGCAGCTGAGCTCGCTCGAGGGCCGGGACCTGAGGACGTAGAGCACAAAGGAAAGTGTGGGGAAGAGAAGGGAAGCTCGCGAGGGCCTAACCCAGCTACATCCCAGCTGCCGACGTGCATGTCCGGCGCAACTCGAAGGAGCAACTCCCTATTGCCAAGATAAGTTTCACGCCTGGAACAGCTAATTGATGCAGCACCGAACCTCCACTTAATGCGGCTTTGTGACGGCAACGTGCCTTCCTTTCTCACCTCTCGGCGGTTGCTTGCGCTCTAAAGGGCACCTCCTGAGCATCGCGTCTAAGGGGCTCTTACTAGACCTCGGGCCGCTCACCTCCTGGCCTTGACCACGACATCGCAACTTGGCAAACCAGCAATGGCTGAAGCCTTCCTTGGGAGCTGGACGTGTCAGGGTAGAGCACTAAGTCGTCGTGAGGTTAGAAACGGCGAACCGAGCCGGGACAGGACAAGCATTCGCACAATTTCATAATAAGGATTGCATCAACAAAATACATCACAGACCCTTTACATGCCCCCACGGGGTATCTTCTCGATTCCTCGCATGGAGCAAGAGACGCGATTCCTAAGGAGTTCTAACTACACATGCCTCCATGGTCGACGCCATCATCACCAGTGGAACATGGGAGGCCGGCGCCAACCCCATCCAGATCAGCTACGGCGACGGCTGCTACGTCTTGAGCTTGCGTTGGTTTTCCTTGAAGAGGAAAGGGTGATAGCAATAGTAGCGTAAGTATTTCCCTCAGTTTTTGAGAACCAAGGTATCAATCCAGTAGGACGCTCCTCAAAAGTCCCATGCACCTACACAAACAAACAAAGAACTCGCAACCAACGCAATAAAGGGGTGGTCAATCCCTTCACGGCCACTTGCGAAAGTGAGATCTGATAGAGATTGGATGATAAGATAAATATATTTTTGGTATTTTATAATATAGATAGGAAAGTGAAGATGCAAATAAAAGTAGATTGAAAGCTTATATGATAAAAGATACCCGGGGGCCATAGGTTTCACTAGTGGCTTCTCTCAAGATAGCATAAGTATTACGGTGGGTGAACAAATTACTGCCGAGCAATTGATAGAAAAGCGAATAATTATGAGATTATCTAGGCATGATCATGTATATAGGCATCACGTCCGTGACAAGTAGACCGACTCCTGCCTGCATCTACTACTACTACTCCACACATCGACCGCTATCCAGCATGTATCTAGAGTATTAAGTTCATAAGAATAGAGTCACGCATTAAGAAAGATGACATGATGTAGAGGGATAAACTCAAGAAATATGATATAAACCCCATCTTTTTATCCTTGATGGCAACAATACAATACGTGCCTTGCAACCCCTGCTGTCACTGGGTAAGGACACCACAAGGTTGAACCCAAAGCTAAGCACTTCTCCCATGGCAAGAAAGATCAATCTAGTAGGCCAAACCAAACTAATAATTCGAAGAGACTTCCAAAGATAACTCAATCATACATAAAAGAATTCAGAGGAGATTCAAATATTTCTCATAGATAAACTTGATACTAAACCCACAATTCATCGGATCTCGACAAACACACTGCAAAAAGAGTTACATCAAATAGATCTCCACAAGAGAGGGGGGAACATGGTATTTAGATCCAAAAAGAGAGAAGAAGCCATCCAGCTAATAACTATGGACCCGAAGGTTTGTGGTAAACTACTCACAACTCATCGGAGGGCCTATGGTGTTGGTGTAGAAGCCCTCCGTGGTCGATTCCCCCTCCGGCGGAGCACCGGCAAAGGCTCCAAGATGAGATCTCGCAGATACAGAAGGTTACGATGGTGGAAATTGTTTTTCGTTGGATCCTTGGATGTTTTCGGGGTACGTGGGTATATATAGGAGGAAGAAGTACGTCGGTGGCTGCCCAAGGGGCCCAGGAAACAGGGGGCGCACCCAGAGGGGGTGGGCGCACCCTCCTATCTCCTGGCCGCCTCGATCGCTTCTTGACTTGCACTCCAAGTCCTCTAGATCACGTTCGTTCGAAAAATCACGCTCCCGAAGGTTTCATTCCATTTGGACTCCGTTTGATATTCCTTTTCTTCGAAATACTGAAATAGGCAAAAAACAACAATACGGGCTGGGCCTTCGGTTAGTAGGTTAGTCCCAAAAATGATATAAATGTGTAAAATAAAGCCCATAAACATCGAAAAGGGGTAATATAATAGCATGGAACAATCAAAAATTATAGATACGTTGGAGACGTATCAAGCATCCCCAAGCTCAATTCCTGCTCGTCCTCGAGTAGGTAAATGATAAAAACAGAATTTTTGATGTGGAATGCTACCTAGCATAATTCTCAATGTAATTTTCTTTATTATGGCATTATTGTTCAGATCCAAATGATTCAAGATAAAAGCTTATAAAACATAAAAAATAATAATGCTTCGAGGCATACTAACAAATAATCATGTCTTATCAAAATAGCATAGCCAAAGAAAGCTTATCCCTACAAAATCATATAGTTAGGCCATGCTTAATTTTCATTACACAAAATACTCCCATCATGCACAACCCCGGTTTCAGCCAAGCAATTTGTTCATACTTTTTAACGCGCTTCAGCTTTTTCAACTCTTACGCAATACATGAGCGCAAGCCATGGACATAGAACTATGGTGGTATATGGTGGTAGTTGTGAGGACAAAAAGGGAGAAGATAGTCTCACATCAACTAGGCGTATCAACGGGCTATGGAGATGCCCATCAATAGCTATCAATGTGAGTGAGTAGGGATTGCCATGCAACGGATGCACTAGAGCTATAAATATATGAAGGCTCAACAAAAGAAACTAAGTGGGTGTGCATCCAACTTGCTTGCTCACGAAGACCTAGGGCATTTTGAGGAAGCCCATCATTGGAATATACAAGCCAAGTTCTATAATGAAAATTCCCACTTAGTATATGAAAGTGACAACATAAGAGACTCTCTATAATGAAGATCATGGTGCTACTTTGAAGCACAAGTTTGGAAAAGATATAGTAGCATTGTCCCTTCTCTCTTTTTCTCTCATTTTATTTTTTTTCTTTTCTCTTTTTTTCCTTTTTTTCTTTCTTTCTTCCTTTCTTTTCCTTTGTCCTTTCTTTTTTTTTCATTTTAAAGTCCGAAGTCTCATCCCGACTTGTGGGGGAATCATAGTCTTCATCATCCTTTCCTCACTGAGACAATGCACTAATAATGAAGATCATCACACTTTTACTGATTTACAACTCAAGAATTACAACTCAAAACTAGAACAAGATATGACTCTATATGAATGCCTCCGGCTGTGTACCGGGATATGCAATGAATCAAGAGCGACATGTATGAAAATTATGAAGGTGGCTTTGCCACAAAGACGATGTCAACTACATGATCATGCAAAGAGCAATATGACAATGATGAAGCGTGTCATAATAAACGGAATGGTGGAAAGTTCCATGGCAAAATATCTCGGAATGGCACAATAGGTAGGTATGGTGGCTGTTTTTAGGAAGGTAAACGGGGTGCATGATACCGGCGAAAGTTGCACGATATAATAGAAGCTAGCAAAGTGGAAGGGTCAGTGTGCATATATCCATGGACTCACATTAGTCATAAAGAACTCGTATACTTATTGCAAAAGTCTACTTGCCTCGAAGCAAAGTACTACTAAGCATGCTCCTAGGGGAAGGGTTGGTAGGAGTTAACCATCGCGCGATCCCGACCTCCACTCATAAGGAAGACAATTAAAAGAGCACCTCATGCAACAAATTTGTCACACAACTTTTACCATACATGCATGCTACGGGACTTGCCAATTTCAACACAAGTATTTCTCAATTTCATAATTACCCACTGGCATGACTCTAACATTACCACCTATATATCTCAAAACAATTATCAAGCATCAAATTGATCCTAGTGTTTTATGCACTTTCTATGATAGTTTTTATTATACCCAACTTGGATGCCCATCATTCTAGGACCAAATTTATAACCATAGAAAATACCATGCTGTTCTAAAAGACTCTCAAAATAATATAAGTGAAGCATGAGAGACTAGCAATTTCTTCAAAATTAAGCCACCGCCGTGCTCTAAAAGATATAAGTGAAGTACTAGAGCAAAAACTATCTAGCTCAAAAGATATCAGTGAAGCACATAGAGTATTCTAATAAATTCTAATCAAGTGGGATTCTCCCAAAAGGTGTGTACAGCAAGGATGATTGTGGTAAACTAAAAAGCAAATACTAATATCATAGATGACGCTCCAAGCAAAACACATATCATGTGGCGAATAAAAATATAGCTCCAAGTAAAGTTACCAATGAACAAAGACGAAAGAGGGGATGCCTTCCGGGGGCATCCCCAAGCTTAGGCTTTTGGCTACTCTTGAATATCTTGGGGTGCCATGGGCATCCCCAAGCTTAGGCTCTTGCCACTCTTTGTTCCATAGTCCATCACATCTTTACCCAAAACTTGAAAACATCACAACACAAAACTCAACAGGAAATCTCATAACCTCCGTTAGTGAAAGAAAACAAAACCACCACATAAGGTACTGTAATGAACTCATTATTTATTTATTTTTGTGTTAAACCTACTTTATTCCAAGTTATCTATGGTTCATACCACTTAATATTAGCCATAGATGCATCAAAATAAGCAAACAACACATGAAAAAGAGAATCTGTCAAAAACAGAACAGTCTGTAGCAATCTGTAACTAATGCAAACTTCTGGAAATTTAAAAATCCTACCAAAATAGGAAGTCCGGGACAAATTTTCTATTGATCAGAAGAAAAAAAGAATCAACGCAAAAGCACGTTTCTGTGATTTAACAAAACTAATTTCGTGCGCACAAAGTTTCTGTTTTACAGCAGAATCAAATTAACTATCACCATAGGTTGTCCTATAGGTTCTACTTGGCACAAACACTAATTAAAACATAAAAACACATCTAAACAACAGGTAGATGCAAAATTTATTACTAAACAGAAACAAAAACAAAAACACAAATAAAATTGGCTTGCCTCCCAACTAGCGCTATCGTTTAACGCCCCTAGCTACGCATAAAAGTGAAGATAGATTTAAGTAGTGCCATCTTTGGCACTCAATTCATAAGTAGCTCGCATGATAGATTCATAAGGTAATTTTAATTTCTTTGTTGGAAAGTGCTCCATGCCTTTCCTTAATGGAAATTGGAATCTAATATTCCCTTCCTTCATATCAATAATCGCGCCAATCGTTCTAAGGAAAGGTCTACCAAGAATAATAGGGCAAGAAAGATTGCAATCTTATCAAGAACGATAAAATCTATGGGCACCGAATTTCTATTTGCAACAATGAGAACATCATTGATCCTTCCCATTGGCTTTTTAATGGTGGAATCCGCAAGGTGCAAATTTAAAGAGCAATCATCAAGATCATGGAAACCTAGAATATCACATAAAGTTTTCGGAATCGTGGAAACACTAGCACCCAAATCACACAAAGCAAAATACTCATGATATTTAATTTTAGTCTTTATAGTAGGTTCCCACTCATCATTAAGTTTTCTAGGTATAGATTTTTCCAAATTAAGTTTTTCATCATAAGATTGCATCAAGGCATCAACGATATGTTTGGTAAAAGCTTTATTTTGACTATAAGCATGAGGAGAAATAACAACGGATTGCAACAAGGAAATACAACCTTCTAAAGAACAATTATCATAATCAAATTCCTTGAATTCTGAGATAGTGGGTTCAATGCTATTTAAAGTCATGACCTCTCCGATCCCACTTTTACCAAATTTAGCATCAAGATCTAAAAACTCCGAATTATTGGGACGCCTTCTAACTAAAGTTGACTCATCTCCAGTCCCATTATTATTAAGATTCATATTGCAAAACAAAATATAATAGGAGACACATCAATAACTTTAAGATCTTCATCATATTTTCATCTAACTTTTCTGGTTTGGCAGCCATCTTATTGACTAAGGTGGCTTGCTTATCAGAAATTTGGGCTATAGCATTTTCAAGCCGGGTAATTTGAGAGTTCACACCATAAAATTCTTTAGACATATCATCAAGCTCTTTGTTCATAAACCCAAAAAAACCTTTTTGTTCCTTAAGCTCTTTTCTGAAGAAATTATTATGCTCAAATTGCAAAGTCATAAAACTTCTAATGTTTGATTCAATCTCTTACAACCTTCTAAGGAGGTCGGTACTCTTAGGCAAAGCCATAAGGATAAACAAGCACACAAAAAGACAAGCGAGAGAGAGAGAGAGGGGAAGATTGGGAAAGAGAGGGCGAATAAAACGGCAAGGGTGAAGTGTGGGAGAGGAAAGCGAGAGCCAAATGACAAATAATGTACATGCGAGGGAGATGAGTTTGTGATGGGTACTTGGTATGTCTAGACTAGAGCGAAGACCTCCCCGGCAACGGTTCCAAAAATCCTTCTTGCTACGTCTTGAGCTTGCGTTGGTTTTCCTTGAAGAGGAAAGGGTGATGCAACAATAGTAGCGTAAGTATTTCCCTCTGTTTTTGAGAACCAAGGTATCAATCCAGTAGGAGGGTCCCCAAAAGTCCCACACACCTACACAAACAAACAAATAACTCGCAACCAACGCTATAAAGGGGTTGTCAATCCCTTCACGGCCACTGGCGAAAGTGAGATATGATAGAGATAGTATGATAAGATAAATATATTTTTGGTATTTTATAATATAGATAGGAAAAGTAAAAATGCAAATAAAAGTAGATTGAAAGCTTATATGATAAAAGATAGACCCGGGGGCCATAGCTTTCACTAGTGGCTTCTCTCAAGATAGCATAAGTATTACGGTGGGTGAACAAATTACTGTCGAGCAATTGATAGAAAAGCGAATAATTATGAGATTATCTAGGCATGATCATGTATATAGGCATCATATCCGTGACAAGTAGACCGACTCCTGCCTTCATCTGCTACTATTACACCACACATCAAACGCTATCCGGCATGCATCTAGAGTATTAAGTTCATTAGAACAGAGTAACACATTAATAAAGATGACATGATGTAGAGGGATAAACTCAAGCAATAAGATATAAACCCCATCATTTTATCCTCGATGGCAACAATACAATACGTGCCTTGCAACCCCTGCTGTCACTGGGTAAGGACACCGCAAGATTGAACCCAAAGCAAAGCACTCTCCCATGGCAAGAAAGATCAATCTAGTAGGCCAAACCAAACTGATAATTCGAAGAGACTTGCAAAGATAACTCAATCATACATAAAAGAATTCAGAGGAGATTCAAATATTTTTCATAGATAAACTTGATCATAAACCCACAATTCATTGGATCTCGACAAACACACCGCAAAAAGAGTTACATCAAATAGATCTCCACAAGAGAGAGGGGGGGGACATGGTATTGAGATCCAAAAAGAGAGAAGAAGCCATCTAGCTAATAACTATGGACCCGAAGGTCTGTGGTAAACTACTCACAACTCATCGGAGGGGCTATGGTGTTGATGTAGAAGCCCTCCGTGGTCGTTTCCCCCTCCGGCGGAGCTCCGACGAAGGCTCCAAGATGGGATCTCGCGGATACAGAAGGTTACGGTGGTGGAAATTGTTTTTCGCTGGCTCCCTGGATGTTTTCGGGGTACGTGTGTATATATAGGAGGAAGAAGTACGTTGGTGGCCGCCCGAGGGGCCGAGGAGACAGGGGGCGCGCCCTCCTATCTCCTGGCTGCCTCGATCGGTTCTTGACTTGCACTCCAAGAACTCTAGATCACGTTCGTTTGAAAAATCACGCTCCCGAAGGTTTCATTCCGTTTGGACTTCGTTTGATATTCCTTTTCTTCGAAATACTGAAATAGGCAAAAAAACAGCAATGCGGGCTGGGCCTCCAGTTAGTAGGTTAGTCCCAAAAATGATATAAATGTGTAAAATAAAGCCCATAAACATCCAAAAGGGGTAATATAATAGCATGGAACAGTCAAAAATTATAGATACGTTGGAGACGTATCAACGGCCTGATGTAGCCGCCTTGCTCCGGGCACGGCACGAGCTCGGGGGCACGTAGCTGTCGTCGCTCGTCTCCGGAGTCACGAAGAGCTCGGGAGAGTCGCTGGACTCCCAAGCATCACCGCTGCTGCTGGAGGAGCCGTTGGGGAAACGAGCGGTAGGCCTAGCCCCTGCCACGTCGATGTCCTGACTGCCTCCTTTGGGGCAGCACTCTAGGCGGCGGCCTTCTACGTCGAAGTCCTTGAAGAGCATCAAGGAGGCGCCATCGTATTCAATATGAATCACGAGCGCACCACCTGTTCGGCAGACCCGGGCAACCTTGCGCCAGCCTCGGGTCATGAAGACCTTGCCCGGAGCGACAACTTCAACCTCCGGTCCGGACGCTGGAGCACCACAGTCAGCGTGTTGCAGCCAAAGCTCCAGAGGCCCTCTCGACGGTATCTCGATGGCGAAGAATGAATGTAAGTGGATCTAGGGGCTTGGAGGCATCGCTGCGTGCAGCACGAGTTCGCGAGAGGATTCTGCGGGGTGGACTCCAGGAGCAACGACGCGCGCCGCCACGGCTCGTCGACCCTGTCTGCAACGCGGGCGGCGTCCCTCGCCGTCCCTTTATCCAGTGCCCTCGGCCCGGGCGTACAGGGGTAGAGGGACCCTGGAGGCGGCCGCTCGCACCAAGGCCTCGTCATCTCCGGCCTCGCAACCTCATCGCGGCGGCACGGGACCGGCCGCTTCTTCGTCGGGATCAGGTCAAGCCCCTCCCGAGGGGGCTTTCCTTTCTCTTCGGCTGAGAACCTCCGGATCGGTGCCATTGATGTCAAGAAGGAAGGTGGAGCAAAGGAGAAGAAGCAGGTGGACCACGAGAGATGGGCAATGGGGGCTCTCGCCTCTCCGTACTTATAGTCCCAGGGAGGCCAACCGTCGACCTCCACGACCACAGGTAATGATGACTGTTTTTGCATGCAGCAAGGACTCGTCAAATTGGGCAGTTGCCAAGGCAGCATGGGGAAGCGGAGACGCCCACGTCCAATCAGTCACCACGCATTGCCCAAGGCCGCAGGATGTTGAGGCCCGTGGCGCTCCGCACTTGCCCTTTGGCTTCGCTGCTAAGCCAAGTCCGAGCACGCCCTGGGCCCGAGGGCTACTGTCAGCGTTCTGGGAACGGGGGTCCCGAGACTTGCCTGCCTACGGCCTGCTGCATGGCTCAGCCAGTGGCCCAGTATGACCCGTCTTCATCAATAAACACTCAAGACCCTCGCGAGGGGCCAAGCCTCATGGGGCGGACGACACAAAGCCTCCTCAGGGGCTGCCTCACCAGGCAGGCTTTCGAGGAGGTGGAGAGATCAAGGCAAGGGGTACCTCGCCTGGTGCTTGTGACGCAAGCCATGACGATCAAGACCAGTCGAGTGCCAGGCGGGCGCCAGCCTGCGCAGTGTCCTCGTTTCCTCTTTGGTGCAAAGGGGGCAAGCGCAGGCGCGGAGTACCGAGATATCAGGCAAAGGTTTCCTTATCGGTGCAACGAGACCAAGGCCAGCAGGACGGCAGGATGGAGGTCACCATGGAGCCCAAGACGGCGTCGTCACCAGTGCCTTTGGCAGTCAAAGACCACCTTTAGTCAGGATAGCCTGTACTAGCTGTCCCCTTTCAAAATGGCCGTTGTTGGCTCCCTTCCCGCTCAATATTTGGGAAGAGGACCAAGGCCTCTATAAATAGGGCTAGCCACCACTGTAGAAGACAATCTGATCTAGAGCCAAGAGAGACGAATCGACTCCTCTCCAAACACACCACAAGAACACCTCTCCTCGTCAGGCTGTTCTTCCTCTGTACTATTCATCATCAGCCCAAGAGGCAGTCCACCACACAACACATAGGATTAGGGTATTACACCACAACGGTGGCCCGAACCAGTATAAACCTTGTGTCTCTTGTGTTGTTCATCGATCTAGCTTAGAAACCGCGGCGAGGTTGAGGGCGCGTTTCATTAGGGTGGAGATCTTCGTGCGCACCCCAGAGTTCGAACCTTAAGGGTTTTGCTGGAACCCGATGTCCGACAGTGGATTCATTACTAAATAAAGTCATGACCTCTCCAAATCCACTTTCATAATTATCACAATAAGATTCAACATCCTCCAAAATAGTGGGATCATTACTTCCGAAAGTTGACACTCTTCCAAACCCACTTTCATCAATATAATCATCATAAATAGGAGGCATGCATTCATCATAATATATTTGCTCATCAAAACTTGGGGGACAGAAAATATCCACTTCATTAAACATAACTTCCCCAAGCTTGTGGCTTTGCATATCATTAGCATCACGAATATTGAAGGAATTCATACTAACAACATTGGAATCATGCTCATCATTCAAATATTTAGTGCCAAACATTCTAATGCATTCTTCTTCTAGCACTTGAGCACAATTATCGGAATCCTTAGTTTCATGAAAGATATTAAAAATATGAAGCATATGAGGCACCCTTAATTCCATTTTTCTGTAGTTTTCTTTTATAAACAAAACTAGTGATAAAACAAGAAACTAAAAGATTCGATTGCAAGATCTAAAGATATACCTTCAAGCGCTCACCTCCCCGGCAACGACGCCAGAAAAGAGCTTGATGTCTACTATGCAACCTTCTTCTTGTAGACGTTGTTGGGCCTCCAAGTGCAGAGGTTTGTAGGACAGTAGCAAATTTCCTCAAGTGGATGACCTAAGGTTTATCAATCCATGGGAGACGTAGGTTGAAGATGGTCTCTCTCAAACAACCCTGCAACCAAATAACAACGAGTCTCTTGTGTCCCCAACACACCTAATACAGTGGTAAATTTTATGGCTGCACTAGTTAGGCAAATAGATGGTGATACAAGTGCAATATGGATGGTAGATTTAGGTTTTTGTAATCTGAAAATATAAAAACAGCAAGGTAGCAAGTGATAAAAGTGAGCGTAAACAGTATTGCAATGCTAGGAAAGAAGGCCTAGGGTTCATACTTTCACTAGTGCCAGTTGTCTCAACAATAATAACATAATTGGATCATATAGCTATCCATCGACATGCAACAAAGAGTCACTCCAAAGTCACTAATAGCGGAGAACAAATGAAGAGATTATGGTAGGGTACGAAACCACCTCAAAGTTATTCTTTCTGATCGATCTATTCAAGAGTTTGTACTAGAATAACAACTTAAGACACAAATCAACCAAAACCCTAATGTCACCTAGATACTCCAATGTCACCTCAAGTATCCGTAGGTATGATTATATGATAGGCATCACACAATCTCAGATTATCTATTCAACCAACACAAAGTACTTCAAAGAGTGCCCCAAAGTTTCTACCGGAGAGTCAAGACGAAAACGTGTGCCAACCCCTATGCATAAGTTCAGCTGAACCCGCAAGTTGATCACCAAAACATACGTCAAGTCAATCATGTGATATCCCATTGTCACCACAGATAAGCACATGCAACACATACATCAAGTGTTCTCAAATCCTTAAAGATTCAATCCGATAAGATAACTTCAAAGGGAAAACTCAATCCATTACAAGAGAGTAGAGGGGGAGAAACATCATAAGATCCAACTATAATAGCAAAGCTCGCGATACATCAAGATCGTATCACCTCAAGAACACGAGAGAGAGAGAGAGAGAGAGAGAGAGAGAGAGAGATCAAACACATAGCTACTGGTACATACCCTTAGCCCCGAGGGTGAACTACTCCCTCCTCGTCCTGGAGAGCACCGGGATGATGAAGATGGCCACCGGTGAGGGATCCTCCCCTCCGGCAGGGAGCCGGAAGAGGGTCCCGATTGGTTTTTGGTGGCTACAGAGGCCCGCGGCGGCGGAACTCCTGATCTATTGTGTTCCCGAAGGTTTTCAGGGTATATGGACATATCAAGGCGAAAGAAGTCGGTCAGGGGAGCCACGAGGGGCCCACGAGGGTGGGGGCGTGCCCAGGGGGCAGGCGCGCCTCCCTGCCTCTTGGCCACCTTGAAGCTTCCCTGGCGTCTACTCACAGTCTCCTGGATTACTTCCATTCCAAAAATAACTCTCCCGAAGGTTTCATTCCATTTGGACTCCGTTTGATATTCCTTTTCCTCGAAACACTGAAATAGGTAAGAAAACAACAATTTGGGCTGGGCCTCCGGTTAATAGGTTAGTCCCAACAATAATATAGAAGTGTATAATAAAGCCCATAAACATCCAAAACAGATAATATAATAGCATGGAACAATAAAAAATATAGATACGTCGGAGACGTAACACGCCGCATCAAGCAGCAGCCTGGAGAGACCCTGCAGAAATATATCCAGCGCTTCAACAGCGCCCGCCTCAAGATCCCCAAGGTGACGGACGAGGCCATCATCTCAGCGTTCTCCGACGGCGTCCACGACGTCAAGATGAAGGAGGAGCTCGCCATCCATGAGGAATTGTGCACATCTCTAGAGCTATTTAACCTGGCAACCAAGTGCGCAAGAGATGAGGAGGGCGCCTTTCCCTCCTCGAGCTCCCAGCTGTCGTCCCGGAGGAGAAGAAGGCCAAGGCCAAGGACGTGAAGCGCAAGGGAGCGGCCGTGCTCGCGACGGAACCAGACAAGAATCGTGGCAGGGACCAGCCCGAGTCATCCAAGAGCAGCCGACCGTTCTGCACCTTCCACAACCTCCACACCCACAACACCAACGACTATGAAGAGCTCAAGGCCATTCGATAAGGACACTTCAGTCGATGCCCCGAGCGCAACGACCGGGGCTACAGCCAAGGGGGAGGACGTGGCGGAGGACGCTCGGATAGCCAGGAGTGGCGTGACCGACCTCGTGAGGACCGTTGGCAGGACCAACCTCGCGAGAGCGCCTGGAGGGATCAGCCTCGCGAGGACTACGCTTAGGGCAACGCTGGCCTTCCTCTGCTGCCGCCACCACCAAGAAGGAATGACGACCATCATCAGGACGAGGGGGCTGGGGGCTTCTAGGAGCCATGTGCTATCCCTTGCATCTTGGGTGGAGCTCAGGCCCCAGCCTCTCAGTGTATCTTCAAGCAATTTGCTCGCGAGTTGAACGCAGTCCTCCCTAGGCTCGAGGCCGCTTGCATGCTCAGGTGGTCCAAGTGCGCCATCACCTTCAGCTCGGCAGACCAGCTCAAGTGCGCGGCTACCGCTGGCATTCTCCCGATGCTTTCCTCACCCGTCATGAGCAATGTACAAGTCACCAAGACCCTCATCGACGGCGGCGCAGGGCTTAACGTCCTGTCCGTTGAGACGTTCGACAGCCTTCAAGTGCCATACGATCAGCTTCAACCTACCAAGCCCTTATCAAGAGTAACCGATGGTTCCACCACCCCGATAGGGCAGGTCAGCCTCCCTGTCACCTTCGGATAGCGCGACAACTACCAGACCAAGCTCATCGAATTCGACATCACCCACATTCGCTTGTCGTACAATGCCATCCTCGGGTATCCAGCCCTGAACAAGTTCATGGCGGTGACACACCATGGCTACAACGTCCTGAAGATGCCAGGAAGCGGCGGAATCATCACGGTCCCCTGCAAAGAGAGAGATGCGGTGTGCTCCATCGACTGTGCCTTCCAAGCCATCAATCGAAGACCCAGACAACAAGGGCGAGTACCCTCCTAAGGCCATCCCAAAGAAGAAGAAGCAGCTACTCCGCACAGGGCCTCAGGGGTGCGACGCCTCAAGCGGTGCCACGTCAGGACCAGTGCCCATGCATAGGGCGCCTCCCTCCATTGCATAGGAAGGCGCGCTCGACGCCCTCCTCAGGCGGGGCTCGGGGGCTCTCTTCTGGAGGGCCTTAGACCTCGCCAACATCACGAGGGAGGCGCTCGGGCATCACTTGGAGGCGTGCTTCGCAGCACGCTTCCCTTAGGAAGACACAGGGCGAGGAGCGACCAACATTCAGGAGTTCATTGCCAGGACCACTTAGGAGCCGCAGGAAGCAAGGGCCATGCGAGGCGACCGCCGCTCACCTGGCGTGGCTCCCCATCTAGGCAAGGATGGCGGGCTGCGTGTCTGCATCGACATTCCAGGGCTCAACCGAGCCGCGTCTCAGGAGCTCTTCTGTCCTTCAAGCATAGGACGCTGCGAGGGTCCTCCGCACAACTATGTTCGCATGCCATTCGGCCTGCCGAGCGTGGCGTCTGCCTTCCAGCGCAACCTGCAGGGTGTCCTGGCGGCTTAGGAGGCCAGGCACCACGCAGTCTTGACAGAAATGGAGACGGTCTTCAAGGAACCGCCTGGATCCCCAGAGCCTCCTTAGGCTCAGGGCCCTGGTGGCTCATGAGGATCAACCGCATCGCCACACATCTTCAGCTGCCCCAACATCCTCCTCTACAACGGAACCAAGTGACATCTCCCAAGTTTATTTCAGCTGGGAGCGCCCTTAGGTCTACATCATTCCCAGGCCACGTGGGTCCATCCCTGTAGCATTTATCTCTTTTCATGTCTTTTAGCTTACTTTGTTGGGGGTGCCCCACGGGCTGCATCATTCCCAAGCCGCTTGGGTCTGACCCAGTGGCTTGTATCCATCCTGCATTTACCTAAGCTGATATGCTTTTCATGCCTAATCTATCTGTGATTATCACCTGCTTGATTGTCGCCTACCACGGGCTCCTTCTTCTCCCATGTGATTCGCTTGCGCGTTAAAAGGGGGGCTCCTGGGCATCGTGACCCAGGAGATCTTACTAGCTCTCCATCCCTCACCCCTCGGCCTTGACCATGGCATCACGACTTGGCATACCAGCGGCGGCTGAGCTTGCTCAAGGGCCGGGACCTGAGGACGCAGAGCATTTATACCTAACCATCTCGCAGGAACACCACAACTATCAAGACCCAAGACCAGGCGCAACCCGCCTTGAGGTAGGGACTCGTGAGTCCCGCACTGACAAACGAGTGCCTAGACACACCTCGTCTAGCCCTGTCATGCAAGCCACGTGTCAGGGCGGGGCTATACACTCCTCGAGGGCTCTCCGCAGTAGGGAGTCCCCCTCCCACGCACCAGTGGAAGCACCATGCTCTGCGCTAGCCGTCGACACTGCCAAGCAGCGGCTATGCCCGTTCAAGTATGGAAGAGCTATGCTCAGCGCTGGTGATAAACAACTGAGGGCGGCCCCACGGCCGTATCAACCTCAGGGAGCCCAGAGCTTAGTGTCCAACCTTATCACAACACCTCCCCTCGAGAGCGTCGCGCGAGGGGTTGGGAACGGGGCCTGCGCTCGAGTCACGCCCAAGCGTACGCCACCCACCCAGGTCCCCGGACCTGGTCGTCGCGCGCCCCTCCCGAGCCTAGCCTCATTGAGGACAAATGTATGAAGGTCGTTTGAGCGTCAAGGGGGACTCCTGAGCATCGCGACTCAAGAGCCTAACTGGCCACGTAGCCCCTCACTCCTTGGACTCTTCCTGGTGATCTAGACGACCCAACGGCGGTTGAGGTATGTGCGGGGCCGGGCCCTGCCGATGTAGAACACTAGACCTACTCCTGCGTTCCCTTCCTATAAGTTGTTTGCGTGTCAAGGGGGACTCCTGAGCATCACGACTCAGGAGCCTAACCGGTCACGTAGCCCCTCACTCCTTGGTCTCGTCCTGGTGATCCGGATGACCCAACGACGGCTGAGTTATGCGCGGGGTCGGGCTCTGTCGATGTAGAATGTAAAGCAAATAGGAAGGAAACCGCAAAATCTCCAAGCAAATATTACAAGCTATATTGTCTTCACAATACCAAATGCAAGTTTAAACGCCTCCACGAGGCACGGTGCATGTTGCGGGAATTAAGCAGCGAAGAAGCTGTAAGCAAGTCATCCTTGGACACCGCCGTCGCCCACAAGGGGTGCTCCTTCCTTGGTGGCGTCGCCTTCACCTGTACCACCGGCTAGGGCCGCAGGATCAGTAGCACTGTCTGCCGAAGGAGCGGGAGCGAAGGTGCGGAACTTCTTCAGCAGGGCCTCCACCTGACCCTTCACGGTAGCGGCAGCGGATACATAGTGCTTGTCGTCCACAGGTTCCAGAAGCTCATCAAGACGGGCGGCAGGATCACGAAGATAGAGGTGGCTGAAGACACGCGTCAGCGCGGCTGAAGAAAGGACGCGAGCTTCCATTTCCTCCATGGGGCTGATGCCACTCACGACTTCCTCAAGCGCCTCGACCAAGTAGGGAAGCAGCTGGGTGGGGTCATCCTCGTTGGTGGTCAGCGGCCTCTCCAAGCCCTTCTTGTAGAGCGGGTTCAGCGCCACGCGGGATCTCTCCTCGAGGAGCGCGAAGGCCGTGCGGTCTTTAGCCAGGACCTTCGCCTTGGCGTCAAGTTTAGCCTTCTCTGCCTTCACCTTCTGCTCCAACTTTTCTAGCCGGCCGCTCTCGGTGGCCTGCGCCTTCGCCGACTGCGCCAGCTCGGCGTCGTGACCCTTGATGGTGTCCTCTCAAGCCTTCATCCTCTCCTCCTCCGCCTGGTGGCCACAAGCTTCTTCTGCGCGCTTGTCGCACAGATCCTTCAGCTCGGCCTCCAGTGCCCGGTAGCGATCCTGGGCAGCCGTGGCATCCTTCACCGCCACCTCGCGAGCAGCTGCGGCTTGGGTGGCGGCCTGCTTCTCCTTCTTGGAGGTTGTCGCGGCCTGACTCGGCGCCACTCGGATAGACACATCAAAATGGAGCCAGCCAGAAACCAACTCCATGCGCCTGGCTGCCAGATGGGAGTCAGTGCCCTGGAGGTCTTCTCGCAGCTGGGACTTCTCAGAAAGAGCGCGTTCCAAGACATCAGGGGAGGCAGAAGGACCTGGAACCAGTGGTGCAGCAGGAGGAGCAAGAGGTGACGTCGTCACCATAGCCTGGGAGACTGGGGGCTCCTGAGCCTCGGGGACTTCAACAGCCGGGCAAGGCATCAGCACCTCCGGAGCTAGTGGAGCCACGGGGGCTGACTCCTCACGAGGATGCTCCTCAAGGCCTCGCGACGACGACCGAGCCGAGGAGGTGCGAGCGCCATCACTCCCCTTCTCTGCAGAAGGAGGTGCATCTGCCGAACGTAGTTAGATCCCGGGCGGCGTTGCTGCATCCCCCTTTCCTCTTCTTCGCAATGGGTGGTGGCCTAACCAATCAACTGTGAACGTCAAGAATCACCAGCATAATCAAGAACAAGGCGGAGCGTGAGCACTTATTGGTCCAACGCGGCATAGTCCACCGTCCACTTGATAAGCTTGAAGCATGAGAGCTTCACAGCATGAGGCACGGGCGCACAGGCTCCAGGAGCAGAAGAAGGAGCAGCAAATGGGCTGGAGGCGGCTCCAGGCGGCGTCGGGGTAGCAGCTTCGCCCCGAGGGATCAGCGTACACCTGCTCTTCATTGGAACCTTAGCCGGAGGCCCCCTCCGGATGCTGGCCTTGGGCCGCGAGGAGCCTCCAGCCACGGGTGGCTCATCCCTCCCCAGGAGGGCATCATCATCATTGTCATCGTTGTCTGGCAAGGTGCAGAGGATATCGGCATTGCGCAGGGGGGAGGCCTCCCCCATCCCCTCGGGGGTCGCCTACGAGTCATGCCCCTCGTCTTCTTCCTCTTCTTCTCCCTTGCGGGAGTCACTTGAAGACACGTCCATCGGCGCCGTCACCTCCGGGACCACAAGGGGCGCCGGCGGCACCAGGTCGCGCCCGTCAAAGGTGGGCATGGCGGCCACAACCTGCGCCCCGTCCTTGCGGAGGAACAAGGGAACAATGGCGCTCGACGGATACTCCTGGTCATCCCGAACCAAGAGGCGGAGAGCCACGGCCAGCTCCTTGTCAGTCAAGGCCACCGGGTTTAGGCGAAGCTTGTCGTCTTCTCCCCCAAGTGTCCATAGGGAGCGTGAGAGCGCCTGTCGGTGTTCTGGGAATGGGGGTCCCAGACTTGCCTACCTGCGGCCAACAGCATGGCTCCCCCAGCGGCCCGGTACGGCCCGTCTTCATCAACCAACACTCAAGACCCTCGCGAGGGGCCAAGCCTCGCGAAGCGGACGACATGAGACCTCCTAAGGAGCGGCCTCACCAGGCAGGCTCGCGAGGGGCGGAGAGATCAAGGCAAGGGGTACCTCGTGAGGTTCCCATGACACAAGCCATGACGACCAAGGCCAGGCGGGCGCCAGCGCGCGCAGTGTCCTCGTTTCCTCTTTGGTGCTAAGGGGGCAAGCGCAGGCGAGGAGTGCCGAGGCATCAGGTAAAGGATTCCATATCGGTGCAACAAGACCAAGACCAGCAGGACGGCAGGACGGAGGTCACCGTGGAGCCCAAGACGGCGTCACCACCAGTGCTTTTGACAGGCGAAGACCACCTTTAGTCAAGATAGCTTGTACTAGTTGTCGCCCTTCTTATTGGCCGTTGTGGCATCCCTTCCCGCTCAATATTTGGGAAGAGGACTAGAGCCTCTATAAATATGACTAGCCACCACAGTAGGAAAAGGGAGATTCGGTTCATCCTCACAACCACCAAGCACAAGAGCACCTCTCCTCGGGAGGTTGTTCTTCTTTTGTACTGTCCATAATCATCCCAAGAGGCAATCCACCACCACCACACTGGAGTAGGGTATTTCACCACAACGGTGGCCCGAACTAGTATAAATCTTGTGTCTCTTGTGTTGTGAGTTCGTCGAGCTAAGCTTAGAGATCACGGCGAGGTTGAGGGCGTGGTTCGGTAGGGGGAAATCTTCATGCGCACCCCAGTGTTCGAACCTCAAGGGTTTTGCCGGAACCCTAAATACGACATTTGGCGCGCTAGGTAGGGGTGTGCCGGAGCTATCCTTCCGCCAGTTAATCTGCCGTCGCTCTGCGTGTCCGATGTCTGGCGACCCGAGGACCAGCACCGACCGCTGGGGAAGCCTGGCCAGCCCGGGCCGTGCCGCCTGCCCAAGAAGACCTCAAATCCATGCCCCAGGCAGCACGCACACCACCGAACGCTGCGGGGTGCAGGCGACGCGGTCACACACCACCCGCCGTTACTCCGCGTCAGGTGCGGGCAGCCGCAAGGGCCTCAAGCCATGGCGCCGCACACCCGACGGGAACAAGCAAACATGAGAGCCGCGCTCACTGTCGCTCGGGAGCTGCTGCAATGCAGGTGGATGGAGAGCGGTCGGGATGTGTTGCTGGAGTGCGTCGCCGAGCTCCTGGATGCCGTGGCGTCGGGGGCACCGCCTTTCTGCTCCCTGCTTTCACCCCAGGCCTCGGCCGGATCGCACGGTGGACCTCGCCGCGCCTGCGTGCCCCCAGGCACGCCTCAAGGCTTCATCAACACCAACTCAACCATCGTTGCTGGATGCCAGGTCGCACCCGCACCACCTTCATCGAATGAGGGCATGAGTCCACCTATGGCCCGGGTGGGCCGCTGTCCTACCATCCTCAGGGCAACGCGCTAGGCCGGGCAACATGGAGTGTGTGGGGCACTACAGCAAAGTCTTCGAGGCGGTGGCTTTGGAGGCCTACGTGCCCCGCATGGTGGACCAGGAGTACGCGCTGGAAGACGACCCTGGATCGTTCCTCGGGCCAGGTTGGGAGGAAGAGGCACCGGAAGCCGAGCCCTTCCAGGAGCCTCAAGGGAGCCTCACCGACTGTGCTGGCAGCAGCAGCTACCGGGTACCACTAATTTCTCAGGAACAAGGTTATGGTAACCATGGGTCGCAGGAGGGTCAGGTCATAGCAGCGGATGGCTGCCCCAGCTCGGCAGCCCCCCTTCCACCAGGAGGAGCGCACAGGGGGCTGCGGGAGAGGGGCCGGGAGCAAGGCCCCTCCCCATGGCGCACGGAGCAAGGCGTCCCCCGGAGGTAGGCCCTTTCACTACAAAAAAATACACTTCCGTGATGATACGTGTTTGTCATAGTAGGTCACGTTTTTTGTCATGCATGTACATCCATGACGATTTTATGACAGAATCAAGATAGTCATACATGTGCTGTCGTAGAAGTGCTCCAGGACATTACGAAAATTATCATCATGGAAGTGTCCACTTCCATGATGATAAATCGCGCGTCACTGAAGTGCTTTCGTGAACGGTGAC
The DNA here is from genome assembly GCF_002162155.2 of Triticum dicoccoides. Taxonomy (NCBI): domain Eukaryota; kingdom Viridiplantae; phylum Streptophyta; class Magnoliopsida; order Poales; family Poaceae; genus Triticum; species Triticum dicoccoides. The sequence goes on along the minus strand of NC_041393.1, from coordinate 197,141,116 downwards.
CGACACGTGGCAGCCACCATAACGGAACACCATAATCTATCGGGTCCAGTTTTGCATACGATAACCCGTTAACAGCCCTGACCAATGGGGATTTTCTATGTGTAAAATCATCATTGGCTGGAGGAAACACGTGTCGGCTCACCGTTGGGACAGATGTCATCCACTCATTGGACCGAAGGCGACAATGATATGGCGACACATGGCACGGCCCAATAGAGGCCCATTCCTGTGAAAAGGTCGGCCCGTTTGACATGGTCAAAAGGTGGCGGGCCAGCCCACGAAAAGCCTGTTAACGGCCTGTTCGCATATAGCCCATTTACAGCCCGCTAACCCAGGGCCCGTTACGACCTCTCTGAATTAGGCCCAGTAGCGTCATCTGGGCCGTCAAATATGATGCCAGCCCATTTTAACTTCCGGCCCATGTGTGGACAATGACTTCTTTCGGCCCATATGAGTCCCTTTGTAACTCTTGGCCCATTAACGGCCCGTGGTGAAACTGGCCCATAATGAACAGTGTATCACTTTATACCCATTAACGGCTCGTTATTCCATTGGGCCGTTTCTAGCCCAAGTTATCTTTCGGCCTTCTCAGGGCCCATTGATTCTTGGGCTCGTTTGCAGTATTCGTTTACATACAGCCCGTTACTGTCACTTTCTGCTTGTGGGCCAAATTCAGCCCGTCGTTACAGTCGGCCCGTTAATACGTTGGGCTATTTTCATGTCAAAAAAACCCGTTGGGCTGTTTTCATAGAGTTATCAAATACGGCCTATTAACGACCCGTTATGGTCCATGAATAGTACGGCCCATGATTGGCGAAATGATGATACGACCCGTAGAAGGACCATGGATCCTACGGCCCTGTATGAGGCCCATGGATAGTACGGCCCGTAGAAGGCCAATGGATCGTATGGCCCATAGAAGGCCCATGGACCCTACGGCCCATAGAAGGCCCATGAATCCTAAGGCCCGTATAGAAGGCCAATGGATACTATGGCCCGTATAGAAGGCAAATGGATCCTATGGCCGGAAGAAGGCCCATGGATCATAGGGCCTGCAGGAGGCCCATGGTTACAAAAGTCCGTGTGTTACCATGATTATTTTCGCCTAGTTACCAAAAATAGGCTATTGTGGCCACTAGAAAAACACAGAAAAAGAACTGCAGTGACTATAAGCAAACAACTAAATAAGACAATAATGAAATAAATAAGCAAGCAATTAATGCTAGCCTAATACCGCTATTACACATATTACATCCACTGGGCATCAAAGTTCGCCACCAGTGCAAATATAGGGAACAAAGCAGCATATTACATATATTGTCCATCAAAATTGGCCACCAGTGCAAATAAACGCGGCAGCAAAACAAGAGCATAACTGAAACAACTTCAGAAGAGCTCAAGAAACGTTATCCTGGGTATCCACCATGCTGGCAATAAGCTTAGCAAGCATATTAGCTTTGTCCTGTTTGGCGCTAAAATCCTCCAACGCCTACTGTTGCACCAGAAAGTATGCATCTGAATCCTCCAGGGACTTCTGCAGTCCTTCCGCTTCTTGTCGCAGCACAGCTGATCGATGTCTTTCAGCTTGTAGTTGAGACTCAAGAAACCGAACTGATTCACACAGTGAGTTTGAATAGCTTGTGCAAGCGGTAGTGGCCAGTAACTCGAACACTAAACCAAGACAGGACATTGGGGTTGTCTCGCTGTCTTCAAGATAGTCTTCCTTAAGTGTTTTACCAGCTTTGTTTTAGACCAACAAGGATGTGTCACTAACCTAAACCTTATCTGCATTACTTCCTTTACCATTGCTTAATGAGGCACTCTTCCCCAATATTCTGTTAGCATTATAAAAGAATAAACAAGCAGACACATAACAAGTTTAGCATGTACTAGTATATGAAACTCATTTTGGTGAACCAGTTCATCGGTAAGGTGGACAGGATTAAACTACCAAGTCTTATATTGCCAAGTACTAGTACATAATAAAAGCATCAAACAAACATATATCTATGTCCTATGGTCACTGCATTGTCTTGCCAAATCAAAATAGAGACATGGTTCAAATCATATCAGTTCAAGACAAAGCAGCAGTGAAAGAATACAAAGCGTGGGAAACTACACGGCACAACAAGATTTCAGATGGGTACCACGGGTCTACATGTACAACAACACTATTGGCTCTGTTGTGATGCTAGTAATGTGCATGATATGAAAGTCAACTGTATACACAATTGAAATTGAAATTAACAGAGCTATTGATAAGAGCGAACTAGTTAAAGAAACATGCGTGAACATATATACCTGTTGTGCCATTGGAGTTTCGATTGAATCTTTCAATTTAAAAATAAGTTTGTATGAGTAAATACAGTGATACAAGAGCAAAGCAATCATAGTTAAAAAAGGCGCGCCTAAGCGAGCGCTTAAGCGTGCCTAGGCTCTTGGCGTTGGCAAAACGCATTGCGCATAACTACGCTTAATCTATGCATAACTACACATAAGCATGTGCTTTGGCCAGTAAAGCGCAAGGCGGTGGCAAAATGCACAATTAACGCCTAGCGCTTTTTTGAACTATGATAGCAATGGAATCTTAAATTAGAATAGTTGTTCTTCAGGTTTAGGCACTTGTTCTACATGAACAGAGTATAGTAAGATGCAAGAATATAATACTTAGAAACAGAAAATGAGCTCATAGACCTTACCACATTCTTGGTTCGGGACCAGTACAGAACAAGGCGTTCCCATTCATCGTCCAGTAAATGTGTCTCAGGAGAACGTAAGGGAATTTGATGAGTTTCTTTGCCGGTGAAGTACGTTTTCTTCAGGTAATTCCGATACTGCCACCAAGCATTCTTGAAGATAGCAGAGGTATTAGCACAGTTTACCTCATCCTGAGTTTCCATATCAGTCCTTCTCTATAGAGAAAATGGGAAAAATTGTTGTATTATAACCATCATGGAGGTAGGATGTATGGGACAAAGCAAAGTAATCGCCATGAATAACATTACTTACACATAACTCCTGGACAAACACCTGCAACTGGCATTTTCCTTCATCTTCAGTATAATATTTCTAAGATGGGAAGATACGCACATACGATTTAACAACATCAAATGCGATAGCTGCTAAACTACGACTAGCTGGTTGTGCTTCCTCCACAGGAATAGGCGTACTAACTGGTGGAGTTGGGGTTCGCCGTGGTAGTACTGGCCCTTTGGGCACTGGAGCTGCCTTACTAACTGCTCTTGTTTGGAAGCTCTGTGGTGGAGATGGTGCTGTGTCAACAGGAACATGGTTACTATCTGCTGGGGTTGGGGTTAGATTGGGTGAAGCTGGTTCTTTGTCCATCGCAGTAGGGGTACAATCTGCGAGAGTTGGGGTTATGTGTGGTAGGGCTAGTTTTTGTGCATGTACGGCCGGGGTGCTATCTCCACCAAGAGGTAGCAATGTTTTATTTTAAGGTCGTGTTTTTAGTCCGTTGGATACTTGCATCACCCGCTCCAGTTCAAATGGCTGATAAACAGGAAACATAGTTGAATTTACAGACATTGTATGAGAGAGAGATGCAATAGATAGTGTGGAAAAAGGGCATGAAATAATTGATATGTATATTGTTTAACTAAAATGGATAGCATGACATAATGTCACATATATGATGTCTATCTAAACTGGATAGCATAACATAACATAATTCAAAGATATGATGAATAACTAAACAGGATCGCATGACATAATTCACCTACTAGGTATCTAAGTAATCAGGATCGCATCATTTAATTCACATATGTGATTTATATGCTAAACAAAGGGCATTCGATATGATGTCTGAACTAAGAACATGGTGTTGAATATTGTGTATATGATGTCTAAACTATGCAATGCAAGACACCATATGCATTATATGAGCAGTATAACCGTGCCAAGCTTGAGCATACACCTCGGTGGGGGAATAGGACTAGTCATCTGTCTCTGAATCCATCTCTGAGGAGCTATCGGGACCCAACAAGAGATCTACTTCGACAGGTAGCACTGTCTGCTCTGAAGGCCTTGTTTTCACTACAGATTTTTCCATCTCCCACCCAAATGGCTGATTCACAGGAAGAGTAGTTTAATGTACAAACATTGTAGACAAATGGAAATGTAATGAAGAAAAGGATGGGCAAGATATCATTCAAATATATGATGCCTGGTTAAACAAGATGGCATTGCACATTTCACATATATTATGGCTGGCTAAAAGACATGAGACTGCATAATTTCCATATATGATATAGAAACTAAACAGGTGGCATTATAGAACATGTCTAAACTAAGCAGATGACATATATGATGTGAAAAGTAGGCACTGCAAGGCAACATATGCATGATATGACTAACATCATCATGCCAAGGTAGAGAAAACACCTTGGGGGGTAAATAGGAGTGGTCAGCAGCGTCTGAATCCACCTCAGAACAGATATCTTCCTCTGGATTACAATCTGGAGAGGGATGGGGAGGGCTTGCCATTGAACCCACCATGGAGCGATGTCTGCATGACATTGTATTGCCGCGCAAAACTCTTCTCTTTTTCTCTACATGTTCAGCATGACTGTGTACAATATCTGACATGCATACGAAAAATATATGGTGAGATTATGTAAGGAGAGCATGCAGAAATTTAGAGTGATGGTAACAACCAGTGGATGGATCCAAAAATAATGATAGCAGGCTGATGATTGCTTTAAATTAATAAAAAGACTGATGATGATTGCTTTACTATTTGTTTCCCACCCAAGATGAACAACATAGGCATACCCTAGGTGAACCAGATATTAGACAGACATACTATTCATTGCTTCCTCAATATGTGCCCCACAACTAATTTAGAACTCAAGTTTGAACATTAATTTGGACCTGACTTGGGAGTCCAAGAGCTGAACAGGATGATAAAGTAGCAGGTAAGTTTAAGCAATGCATAATATAAGCAGAAACAAAAGATTGCGACCTCTCTTGTGGACCCTTGTACTCCTCAGGTTCATCTGCCGAGTCGATGATGGTGATGTCGTTGCGGTGGGTGCCAGCGGCAGGGAAGGAGATCTGAGGCGGCGATAGACGGTCAGGAGTCGTGAAGTCTGGTTTGGTGGATGCTTGTATCGATGGAGCAGCTCAGGTGAGGTGGACGACGTCGCGGCAGGAGCAGGACAAACCACACAAAGTTCCCTTCGACACGTACTTGTAACTAAAGTAATTCTGTAAGGGCTCATTTGGCTTGCATGATTCTTAAAACGCAGGGATAGGAAAAACACCGGAATAGGATAGGAAAATACACATGGTAAACAAAGCATTTGTAAACACGGGATTTCTGTCAACTAGGGTGTTTGGTTTACAGGAATTGGAAGAGCAGAGGAATGCAAAGAAACATGGCCAAAATAAAGTGAAACCATATGAAAGCATGTACAGTTAGAATGTTATTCTGGCACTAATGCACTTGGTCTTGTTTTCATGCATAGGATTTTGAAAATTAGGTCTAGGTGGATGTTTTACTTCATTCCTTTCAAAAAAATGCGTGAATAATTGAATAGTAGAGCGCCATTGGAAAATTCTCTATTGCTATGTTTTTCCATTGAACCAAAATAGCCTTAATGGATCGACGTGAATGTATAGTAATAAGTGATGCAACAACTGTACAACCTCTTTGCCGTAGTTGTGTCGACCTCAGCATCATTGGGTTGGTCGCTGAAGCAGTTGAGGCAGAGGTGGCTGTCGGAGGTGTGGAGGAAGATCTGAGGAATCTGTAGATGGCGTCTAGGGCACTGCTCTTTTGTGATGGATCATTTTATCATTGGAGCAGCTCCGGTGAGCCGTAAGACATCAAGGCTGAAGCAGCACAAGACAGACATCGTCAATCTCAAGTGGGATTCTAATAGCATCTCCAATAGATGATGTAAAATGGATGTAAAATTTACATCACCAAGAACCACCTGACTACAACAGATGAGGTAAAAACTGTTGACTCTAAACTTAACTGTCAAAACTGAAATTTATTGTGGAATTTGAATGCTATTGTCGAAACTGAACGCAATAATAGCAGAGAGGCACTTGACATGTAGTTTAGGGAGGGCCTGCAGTTCATCTTCAACCTGCAACCCCCCTGAGCCGCCAGCCACCACCGGACGAACCGCCGGCCCAAGCGCCGCCTCGCCGCCCCAAAACAACTCCCCACCGCCGCCCTGGCCAGCCCTCTAGGCCCCCACCCCCACCCTGAACCCTAAGATAGATAGTGGGGTACCTCTCTGGCGAGCCCCCGTCCCCGCTGCGGGTGGTTCTTCTTTAACTCCGGCGAGCCCCCCAACCCCTGAAAATCGACTGACCCAAAAGTCGATTTAGTCGACTGAAGTGTGGCTAAATTGGAGCAGAGCAGCAGCACGAGCGAGGGGGAGAGCAACAGAAGCATCTGGGCGAGCGAGCGATCGAGCGAGAGCCAGAGCAGCAGCAGCAGCACCAGCGCGAGCGAGCGAGCGAGAGCCGGAGTAGCAGCAGCAGCAGATCCGACTGGTATGGACGCCGCCACTGAAGGGGCCTCGCACTGGGGGAGAGACGCCATGGAGATGTCGCCCGCGGCACCGGCTTCAAGGTAGCCGCTCCATGGGGGTGCGGGATGGAGCACCGTCATCGCCGGGAGGTCGAGTTAAGGAGAAGGTGTGATGCGATGAGTGTACAACCTCTTTGGTGGCGCCGAGTAGGCCTCGGCTTCGTCCGAGGAGTTGGTGAGGATGCTGCGGTTCCGGTGGAGTAGGTTAAGGAGGCGCTATGGGGATGGATCAGCCACGATAGACGAGGCGATCGTCGAAGCAGCTCCTTGGAGGTGGAGGCCTAGGCGGCTGAACTGGCGGGACGACGAGATAGAGGACGGATCCTCATACGGGGAGGTGGACGAGGGACATCGAGCTGTTGCGGTGGACAACGTCGTCGGGGAAGAGGCTCCGGCTAGGCAGCGGTGAGGTGGCGGATGAAGGAGTGTGGGGTTTCGAGCCTGGAGCGGAGAGGTTATGGCGGCCTGGGATTTCGAATGGTGAAAAGGGGGCAATGGGAGGGGGTGAAGCATGACTTAGGGACGCGCTTGTCCAAAATGTAGGGTGTGTTACAAAAGTATCCCCAACCGATTTGAACTAGCGGCCCTTTCGGCTCAGGGTTAGAAGGGGGATTTCACGTGTCAGGATTTGGCAGCTGGAGGGAGTTTTCACACACATTGTAATTTCGGCATAGCAAGGCGCGGGTTGTGAAGGCGCTAGTTTTGGGAGCACGATATCTGAATTTTCGGGATATAACAAGACGCGGGTTGAATTTTAGGGACAAGCCTAACATGTAGTAATATTCTACTTGTACGTGCCAAATCAATTCGCACTTCCCTCAACCAAAAAGAAAACAAAAAAAAACTATTCACACCACACAAAGAGAGAGTCTTGCCGCGTTTTACTATACAAATGCTATTCAAAGCTACTCCCTCCTTCCATCTATATTGGGCCGAATGCGTTTTCGATGCTAACTTTGACCAAATGTTAGAGCAATAATATATGACATGTAACTTACACAAAGCACACAATTAAATTCGTCTGTGAAAGGTTCTTTCAATGATATAATTTTCACATTGTGCATGTCATGTACTATTAATCTTGTCATAGTCAAAGGAGGTCTTAAAAATCTCATTACGCCCTACATAGATGGAAGGAGGGAGTATGAATCCATGTTATGTCTGATTAAATTTTTTCGCTTGCTGTATAATGCATGTAACCTACTCATACCAACATTTTAGTGCATTCCAAATGTCTATACTACCGCTGCAATTCGAACTAAATTTGAATTCGTTTCTCTATTTCAATAAGAATCTACAATCATGATTGTTGCAACGTTCAACCAACATAGTTTCCTTGCTATCCGCCAGATATAAATCGGACGACCTATATTGCAGGATGGCAGGCACACCATCATCAAAACCTCCATTTTTTTATAAGTGCAAAGATAAAATATATTATATGTAGTATAAAATGTTCATAACCACACCATGTGTATCACCATTATATATATTCACACATGCGTCGGTTTAAAACACTATGATAAATTCTTCAAATATCCGAATTCGCTTTTTATAATGAAGTATATATGATCTCTATTCGTCTTTTACACTCACACAACCTTCTTATCTTTGTAACTAGCGCTAACTTTCTCTCGTGCATGCACACGTCCGCATCCCTCTCACCCTCCCACAACATTCTCTAGCTCCATCTCACAAATTCGTCTTTTCACTTTAGGTCGTTCACCAACGGTGTGTGTAGGCCCCCCAGCTCCTTCTTTACGGCACACATCGATTGATATGCCTCTCTAGCCAGGTGTGCCTAGCACAAACACAAGCTTCCCCTCTTCTCTTGTCACCGTCCATGCCTCACTCCCACCACTCTTTTCATCGATCTTGTACTCGCACACTCCTTCCCCCTCGATATAGTATGCCTCTCGTACCACCTCCTAGATGCATCCCTCTCTCTCTATCCTTCTCCTCGTGCCTCATTTGCTTCTAACACACACATGCATGTATACCGATCGATCTCCCAACATATACCTAGATCGACTTTAACTATCCCCCTCCCCCATCGATCGACGTACCTCACAAGTTATGTCTCTCCTTTCTCTAACAAAGGGCGATTGATCTTCCTATGTAGTTACATCTGCTTACCACAGCCATATCGTCCCCCCTCATGATTCGTGCATGCCTCCTGACCCGTCTCTCACACGCACGTGCACAGACAACAAGCAGCCATCTCCTCTCTCATTGATATTGCGGTGTGCCCTCCGTTTGTCTAACAAGCCTATCCCACCATTTGTTAGAACCAAATCCACTACCACCCCCTCCAACACTCTAGCCCTGTCTCTCTCCCAACCTTATTCCTCTCCTGCACATATGCATGGATGCCGATAGATCTCCCTTAATACATGAGGCAGATCGATCTCCTTAATACATGAGGTAGGCCTCTCTCCTCCTCCACACATATACCAGTAATTGTACCTCTAGTTAATTGGGCCTCCCTCTTCCCCCCACCACACACCGATAGTCGAGCGTTGCAAGTAGGTATACATGCCACAGAGACAAACTGCACATGTCCCCTCTCACATTCCAGTAGGCCAGCCACTCTATTTCTTTGACGTGGGCACACACAAATTCGATGGCACTCTTTATCGATCGCGCGCGCACACACAGACACATCATCCCTCTCTTCGATTCTATGGACACCTCAAGCCGATGATACCTCCACTCTCTTCTCGTGGATCGCCCCCTCTATATATATGTTATATCCAGGACTCTATTTCACACACATTGCATATGTTACATTTTTTGATTGACCCCCCCCCCAAAATCTCTCAAGATCCCACACACTATATCTCTCTAGGTTTGTATCTCTCTCACACAACCCCACGTAGGTCGTGTACGTATACAAGAAGAGAATAGGTGCACCGTGCACGTACTCACGCTTCGTGCCCAGTGTAACGCCCCGGATCTGATGCGCTAGGTGTCTTCCGGTTATTCGCCTTTGTTGTCATGTCATTTGCTTAGGTGTTGCATTTTGCCATGTCATCATCTGCTTTGCATCCTCATATTTTTCAAAACTTGCATCCGTCCCGGTCTTCCCGCTCCTTCCGTTGTCCGTTCCGAGCCCAGACACACTCGCACGCGCCCGCGGCACCTCCGAAATATTATTTTATAAGCGGCATAAAACTGTTCTCTGAATGCGATGAAACTTGTCGAGCGGTCTTATTATAGTGTAGACAGACCGCGTGCCAAATTTCGTCGCATTCGGAGCCCGTTTGATAGCCCAACCGCTAAACGTACAGCCGCAATATAGCCGGTGTATCCGTCGGATGTTTTTGGTCTCCGAAAACCATTGCCGGGCTGCTATTCTCTTCTCTCCTCTCAGCCCAACTCTTCTACATAGCCCATCTAGTCCTCCTACACCACCCCTCCGCTCCGGACCATTCAATCGAGGTCAAACGGTCCGAAAATGAACTAAAACGCCCATAACCCTAGCCCTCCTGCTATATATGGACACCCCCCTAGTCCATTTTGGCCATTTCCTAGCCCCTAACCCTCCCCCTAACCTCCAGCCGTCGCATCCACCTCAAAAACCGAGCCTCCAACCAAACCCAGCCTCCTCCTCTTTGTTTTCCGGCGCCCTCCACCTCCACCTCGCCACTTGGCGCCGTCTGAGTGGCTGCGCCGCCACTCAGCGCCACTCCTGCCCTATCCCCGCCTTCCACGTCGCCCTTCCCGTGCCCCCTCCAGCGCCCCCAGCCGCTGCGGCCATAGGAGCCCATCTGAGGCCCGCCCGAGCCCATCTAGGGCCCGAGCGCCGCCTGGCTCTCGCTCGCATCACCGTCACCCGAGCTGCCGGCTCGCCCGCGCCTCCCGATCTGCACCGCCATCCATCGCGCCGCACCTCACCGACCCCGCCTCCTTCGAGCTTCGGCCGCCGCTCGCAGGAGCAGCACCGCAGCGCGCTGCCGCCCGTCGTTGCCGAACCCCGCGCCACCAGAGAACCACGCCAGAGGTCGATGCCGCCATGGAGATCGCCGCCGCCGGCCACGTCTTCATCCGAACCCGGTCGGGATCCACCGGATCCGGTTGCCCCCGCGTCGATCTACCCGTTTCCGACATCCTCACCATCCCTCCGTCGCTGGAGGTTTGCCGGCCGCCCCGCCGGAATCCGCCACTGGCGCAGCCTCCCTCGTCCCGTGCCTGCGTGCGGGCACACGCAACGCCCTCGTCACCGGCAATGTGGGCCCGCGGCCCAGCCCAGCTTCCCCGGCCTGCTGCAGCCCCTTCCCCAACTAGACCGAAGCCCATGGTGAGCAATGCCTAAACGCCGCTCCGTGCGTCGAATAGTCATATAGCGCCCGTCTATTTTTTTCAGAAAATCGTCCGTCCCTAAATATTTGCATTCTGGTGCTATGTTCTGCATGTCATAACTTCATGTGTGCTGCTCCGTTTTGCATGCATAATATAACAAAATTTTCATCAGAGTGTGCTCTACATTTTGTTACATTGTGCCATGTTCATTTGAGTTCATATTGATGCGTAAATCATCGTTGCAAGAGTGCTATGTGATGTTAACCTGCTGAAACTGTTATAACTTGTTTTTTGTCTGTTTCATTGCATTTTGTGTGTGCATCCTATGAGTTTGATGTCTACATGAGTTTTGAGCTACATCATGCCATATTCACAGTGGCGCAATCCATATATTTTTGTGAGTCTTTTAGTGTGTGCATCGAGCTCGTGAAGTAGGGTACTTGCTGTTGCTGTTTTACTAGGCTGAATCTGCTATATCCTGATGCTATGAACACCTGCTGCTAAAAGTCATTCTATGCATAATCTGGAGATATTCACTAAGGATGTTTTGTTATACATGCCATTCTATATCCACTCATGCCCCTGGTTGCATTTATAGCCTGCTGTAACATGTTGTTATCTTGCTCCAAAGTTGCTAAATAATGTTGCTGTTAGCCTGTTAACATTAAGTTCAATGTTGCCATGATTGTTGTCAGTGATCCAAGCATGCTATGAACTTGATCTTGCCATGTTTAGCAGCATAAATATGCCATATTACTGTTGGTCACCTTGCCATGCCATGTATTTCTCTGTGGTGAGTGGTACAAGCTCACCAACATGCCTACTTATCACTGTTCCTGCCATGTCTGAATCTGTCATATCATTTGCCATGTTTGCATGGATCCTACCATCTCTTCTGTTGATCTTTGGAATAAGTTAAGTAAGGGAGTTTTGTTGTTTGTCTTTAGTAATAGCATGCCATGCCTTTGTTTTCCATGATAGCCTCCTGTAACATGTTGTTTGATAGCTCTAAACATTGCAACCTGATGTTATTTCTGCTAAGTCTGAAACTGTTATTATTTGCAATCTTGCCATGTCCTTTTAAGCATGTTATAGTGTTTTCTGGAGATATCTCAGTGTTCATGTTTTGTCATGCTTTACCTGTACTTCATGCCCATGCCTTTTGTTCTTATGTTGAGGGCTGTAGCATATTGTTTTGATGCTTGCTAGATGCCTAGTTGCTGTTTTGGACAACTTGTCCTTTAAACTTGTATAGTGTATGTGTTGAACCGTTGCTCCGTTTTGTGTGTGCTCTATATGAAACGTGCTTGATTTTGCATGAAGTTTCATACTATCATGTTGCATCCATGTTTTGAGAGTGGTTTCTTGATGTTTGAATGCCTTTTGCATCAATGCCATGTTTAACTTGTTTTGCTCATATCTTCTAGGCCGTAGCTCCGAATTAAATGAACTTTATATGTAACTTGGCTAGAATCTCGTGTAGATCGTCTTGGTGCATCTTAACTTGCTGTTGAACAACTTGAACATAAGGTTTATTCAGTTCTGGACCAATTTCTAAATTTTCATATGAGGACTTACCGGAATTGTTATATGTGGTTTCGGGCCTCATTTAACCTTGCTTTGATGTGTTGTTCTTGCTTGCATCATCTCTTGCCATGAGTAACCTCATCTAGCTTTGTCATGCATCATACTTGAGTGTGCATCATGCCTTGTTCATGTGTGGTGTGTTTACCATGTTGTGTGTTTCTTCTCGAAACTTCCTGTTTCGTTGCGATCGTGAGGATTCGTTCGTCTACGCTTGGTTCGGCTTCATCTGTTCGTCTTCTTCATGGACTTGTTCTTCTTCCTTGCGGGATTTCAGGCAAGATGACCGTCACCCTGGATCTCACTACTATCATTGCTATGCTAGTTGCTTCGTTCTATCGCTATGCTGCGTTACCTACCACTTGCTTATCAAGCCTGCCAAATTGCCATGAACCTCTAACCTTTGCCACCCTTCCTAGCAAACCATTGCTTGGCTATGTTACCGCTTTGCTCAGCCCCTCTTATAGCGTTGTTAGTTGCAGGTGAAGTTGAAGATTGCTCCATGGTGGACAGGATTATGTTGGGATATCACAATATCTCTTATTTAATTAATGCATCTATATACTTGGTAAAGGGTGGAAGACTCGGCCTTATGCCTGGTGTTTTGTTCCACTCTTGTCGCCCTAGTTTCCGTCATATCGGTATTATGTTCCCGGATCTTGCGTTCCTTACGCGGTTGGGTGATTTATGGGACCCCTTTGATAGTTCGCTTTGAATAAAACTCCTCCAGCAAGGCCCAACCTTGGATTTACCATTTGCCTCACCACCATCTACTTTTCCCTTGGGAGTCGCTCTCTCGAGGGTCATCTTTATTCAGCCCCCCGGGCCAATGCTTCTCTAAGTGTTGGTCCGAACTAGAGCCACTTGCAGCGCCACCTCGGGGAAACTTGAGGGCTAGTTTTAGTTTTACGTAGTGTTCATCCGGTGTTGCCCTGAGAACGAGATATGAGCAGCTCCTATCAGGATGTTGGCGCATCGGGCGGTCTTGCTGGACTTGTTTTACCATTCGAAATGTCTTGTAAACCGGGATTCTGAGACTGATCGGGTCTTCCTGGGAGAAGGAATATCCTTCGTTGACCGTGAGAGCTTGTGATGGGCTAAGTTGGGACACCCCTGCAGGGTATAAACTTTCGAGATCCGTGCCCGCGGTTATGTGGAAGATGGGAATTTGTTAATGTCCGGTTGTAGATAACTTGACACCAGGTTCGAATTAAAACGCATCAACCGTGTGTGTAGCCGTGATGGTCTCTTTTCGGCGGAGTCCGAGAAGTGAACACGGTTTTTGGGTTATGTTTGACGTAAGTAGGAGTTCAGGATCACCTCTTGATCATTGATAGCTTCACGACCGTTCAGTTTGCTTCTCTTCCCGCTCTCATTTGCGTATGTTAGCCACCATATCATGCTTAGTCGCTGCTGCAATCTCACCACTTTACCCCTTCCTTTCCCATTAAGCTTTGCTAGTCTTGATACCCATGGTAATGGGATTGATGATTCCTCGTGGCTCACGGATTACTACAACAACAGTTGCAGGTACAGGTTATGCGATGATCATGACGCGAGAGCGAAGTTTGCTTGTTTTGGAGTTCTTCTTATGCTTCTTCTTCAATCAGGGGATAGGTTCCAGGTCGGCAGCCCAGGCTAGCAGGGTGGATGTCGTTTGAGCTTCTGTTTGTGTTTTCATCCGTAGTCGGATGGTGCTCTTATGTAAGATGATGTTGTATTCGTGTGGCATTGTACGCCTTTTGTATGTTTCCCATCTATTATGTAATGTTGATGTAATGATATCCACCTTGCAAAAGCGTATCAGTATGCGGTTCTATCCTTGGTGGGACATTCGAGTCTCTTTAGGATAGTATCGCATATTGGGCGTGACAAGTTGGTATCAGAGCCTCGACCGACCTTAGGAGCCCCCTTGATTGATCGTGTAGTTCGGCCGTTGTCGAGTCTAGAATAAAACTGATTTCGGAGTCGAGTTATATCAGAGAGTAGGAATTCTTTTACTCCTCTGCCCCTTCGTCGCTCTAGTGAGGAATCTTGACGTAGGTGTTTTGAATTACTCCTCTTCCCCTTCAAACTTTCTTTAGGATCACGCAGTTGGTTTTTCGATCGTTGGTTCTCAGCACTTTTTATCTAGTGCATTTCTCGTCAAGTTGACTCGAGCCTCTTCATCTTTGCCAAGTTCAATCCTCAGTTGTTTTCTTTTTCCCACCCGTCCACCCCTTTTCATCTCGGAGTCGGAGTCCGTAATCGAGTATCCATCCTACTCGTGCGAAGTCTTTGCTTCCTTTCCTCAATGATTTCAACCGGTGTTTTCTCTTCAAGTTATTCGTCGATTCTCCCCTCCAGTTGCCTTTGTTTTCCCGCCCTCCCACCCTTTTCTTCCCGGAGCTTGAGTCTCTTTCGAGCATCAATTTCATTCGTGCGGAGCCTCTTCAGTCTTTTGTCAATTGTTTCAATCGGTGAATTCTCTTTTGTTTGACATTCTTCATCTCTTTTTTGGTGGATTCAATTCAAGTTTTTCGGTGTCGATCGCATTCTTTTCCTTGGATCAAGTGTTCTCCTTACTCGTTTGCCTCTTGCCAGTTTATCTTTTCGGAGTGCTCAAGACATCTCAAGAGATTCGTCTTTGTTCGAATTAATTTGAGGGTGTCACCTCATTCAAATATTTCATTTGTTCCGGTGCATCATCTATCTGTTCAACATACCTTTCCAACGGTGTTTTCTTTTAGTGGGCCCTAACCCACAGGTCTTTTCCCAGGATCTTACCTGACTCTTCTAATTATTCCAGAGTTATTCTCAAATTCTTTTCAAGTGTGACGTAAGAATGAATTTCATCAGTCACATCCCTTCTCCAAGATCGTTTTCTAATTATTTTCATTGTTGGCTCAACCTCTTTGTTTTTCATTCTCCCAAAGTATCTCAGTTATTTTGGTGGTGATTCTCGTCATCATTTGAAGACCGAAGAACAGTTTTTCCTCTAAATCTTGTCTATTCTCTCAAAGTTTCGTGGTTCTAGCTTCATGTTATCCTTGTGAATTGTTCCATTTGTCACATATTGTTTTCTTAACCATCCGGAGTATGTCAGGAGTTGTTTTTTTTTTTCATTTCTTCTCACAGAGGCAATCGTTCCAGAAGAATTCCTCATCCTAACATTTCAGCTACTGTTATCCAATTATCCCGGTGCTTCGTTCAAGTGTTCTTTAATCAGCTCTTGATCTCCTTGTTCTTTTCCATCTAAATCCCCTATAGCATATTGGTTCTTGTAATTCTCCCGGTGGTTCATTCCGTTTCATCAGTCATTTTCGAATTCTTATGGTGGTTCATTCAAGATTCTTTTCCCTTGATTATCATTTTAATCCATTCGTTCTTTCCAATCCTACCGGTGGCTCATGAAGACCTTCCCAAATTTGGCGCTATATCCCTCCTTAATCCTTTCCAACACAGATAAGTTGTATGCAATCCACTACTTCTCATCAATTTAATTGATGGAGCATACTCATAACATAATTCTTATTCTTGTTTCATCCAAGTGTCTAACTCTTTTCTACTGGAGTTTGTTCGTGTTACCAATTTCTCAGTTATGTGTTGTTCATCCTTATTTCCGGAGTTCCAAGTTTTCTCGGCGATCTCGTCTCGAACCTCCACCTGAATCATCGCAAGGCTTTAATCTTATTCTTTCATCCTTCAATTTTATCTCGTCATTCTTTTGTTACCAGAGTTCTTATGGTGGTTCGTCAAGATTTAATTCATTCTCCAAGTGTTCATCAAGATTCTTGTTCAAGGAGTTCTAGTATCTTCCTTCTTGCATCTCAAAGTGCAATTAATTCTCCATATTCTTTTTGAAGTGGAGTTTTGCATTTCTTCGTTCTTCTTAGCTATTTAATCTTTTCCGCTTGTGGTCAGTTATCACCTCAAAAATTTTGAGATGTTATCTATAAGTCCACAACAAGCAATTCTTTTGTTGTTGAATTTCCAACAACTTCGTTCAATCCTTTCTTCTAAGGTTGCTTTCTATTTCGTTCGTGGTAGAAGTTGCCATTTTCTCCCTCGTTCTTTTTGTTCCACTCTTTCAAATCTTCCGGAGGCATTGTGCTTTCCTCTCGTCAACTATCGTCCAATTTTTGTCAATCTAAGTTCCAACTCTTTCCATGTTTAGCCGGAGTAGTGCCCGAATCCTTCCATTCTTATTCCTTTCCTATCTTGTTCTAACCAGAGTGTTTTCAGAGTCTATCTTGTTTCCATGAGCTTTTGATTCTCATCATATTCGACGTTCATCTTTTCTTATCGAGTTCTCTTGACTTTGTTCATCTTCTCTCTTGCGTTCTTACTTCACCTCTTCCTCTTTCTCTTCTGTCTCATTCCTAAGATCTCGGGACGAGATCTCTTGTTAGTGGAGGAGAGTTGTAACGCCCCGGATCTGATGCGCCAGGTGTCTTCCAGTTATTTGCCTTCGCTGTCATGTCATTTGCTTGCGTGTTCCATTTTGCCATGTCATCATCTCCTTTGCATCCTCATATTTTTCAAAACTTGCATCCGTCCCGGTCTTCCCGCTCCTTCCGTTGTCCGTTCCGAGCCCAGACACACTCGCACGTGCTCACGGCACCTCCGAAATATTATTATAAGCAGCATAAAAATGTTCTCGGAATGGGATGAAACTTGTCAAGCGGTCTTATTATAGTGTAGACAGACCGCCTACCAAATTTCGTCGCATTCGGAGCCCGTTTGATAGCCCAACCGCTAAACGTACAGCCACAATATAGCCGGTGTATCCGTCGGACGTTTTCGGTCTCCGAAAACCATTGTCGGGCATCTATTCTCTTCTCTCCTCTCAGCCCAACTCTTCTACACAACCCATCTAGTCCTCCTACACCACCCCTCCGCTCCGGACCATTCAATCGAGATCAAACGGTCCGAAAATGAACTAAAACCCCCCTAACCCTAGCCCTCCTGCTATATATGGACACTCCCTAGTCTATTTTGGCCATTTCCTAGCCCCTAACCCTCCCCCTAACCTCCAGCCGTCGCATCCACCTCGAAAACCGAGCCTCCAGCCAGACCCAACCTTCTCCTCGTTTTCCGGCGCCCTCCACCTCCACCTCGCCACTTGGCACCGTCTAAGTGGTTGCGCCGCCACTCAGCGCCGCTCCTGCCCTATCCCCACCTTCCACATCGCCCTTCACGTGCCCCCTCCAGCGCCCCCAGCCGTTGCGGCCCTGGGAGACCATCTGAGGCCCACCCGAGCCCATCCAGGGCCCGAGCGCCGCCTGGCTCTCGCTCGCATCGCCGTCGCTCGAGCCGCCGGCTCGCCTGCGCCTCCCGATCTGCACCGCCGTCCATCGCGCCGCACCTCACCGACCCCGTCGCCTTCGAGCTTCGGCCGCCACTCGCCGGAGCAGCACCGCAGCGCGCTGCCGCCCGTCGTTGCCGAACCCTGCGCCACCAGAGAATCACGCTGGAGGACGCCGCCACCATGGAGATCGCCGCCGCCGGCCACGTCTTCACCCGAACCCGGACGGGATCCACCGGATCCGGTTGCCCCCACGCTGATTTACCCGTTTCTGGCATCCTCACCATCCCTCCGTCGCCGGAGGATCGCCGGTCGCCCCGCCAGAATCCGCCATCGACGCGGCCTCCCTCATCCCGTGCCTGCGTGCGGGCACGCGCGACGCCCTCGTCACCGGCAACATGGGCCCGCGGCACAGCCCGGCTTCCCCGGCCTGCTGCAGCCCCTTCCCCAACTGGGCCGAAGCCCATGGTGAGCAATGCCTAAACGCCGCTCCGTGCGTCGAATAGTCATATAGCGCCCGTCTGTTTTTTTTTCCGGAAAATCGTCTAAGTCCCTAAACATTTGCATTCTGGTGTTATGTTTTGCATGTCATAACTTCATGTGTGCTGCTCCGTTTTGCGTGCATAATATATCAAAATGTTCATCGGAGTCGCTGCGTGCGGGTTTGCTTCTATGCGACTACACCCCAGCTCCCCATGTATAGTAGCTAGGGTTCCTCGGCTGGTCCAACATCATCTTCTAGTACTAGTATAGAGGAAATGCCACTCGAAAAGTTGTCCTGATTTATGCCTCGGTGGAGGTATACATGTTGTTTCAACAAAAAGTACATGGTGGTTGTGCGGTCATTGTCCATATGGTGGTAGTACTATCACTGGTTAAATGAAGAAATGTTTTTTTCTCGGGTGTCCTGGTTTAGTTCCCATCAAGATAATTATGATGCTTCTGTTTGTTGGTGTACTTTTCATTAATTCTTATTGACAATTGAGATGTCGTTGCTAATCTTATAAAACAAAGTAACAACACTATATCCCTTTTTTATATTTTTGGAAACAGCGATGCGTATCTCCATACCCGGGCATGTCTTCCTCAATTTTAGTGGAACTGCACAAAATTGGATGGCTATTGTTGTTCCGACTCACTATCCTCTGCCACATGGTTCTTCCTTCCTCGATCTTGATTACTAAGAAGAAACAGACCACAGTGAGGATTTGTCGAACTTCATAGGTGCCTCACCCAAACTTGATGCCAAATGGATGATGCATCACCATGACGACCTATCGATGCTCATGGTTGCGCCTCATGGTTGCGCCGGCTGGTGAAATTGATCGATTTTCAATGAAAAACAAGTTGTCTTCCATCAGTGCTCTTTGCTTGTTACGCACAAAGATGATATCCTTCGTCAGTTCACCTTGGTTGTGTTGGAGACGCAGTCGTCTTTCACGTTGGTGCAATTTTATCACACAATTGGCTTTGAATCAAATGTTTCCTCGAAGAAGGATTGACGTTGGTACTAAGAGAATAAGTTTTGTATTGATTTCTAAGCCTTCTCACAACTTCCTCTCCAGCTCCCCTGTAATTTTATTTGTCCAGCTATTAACTTTGATTTAAAAAATGGTGTGGACTAAAAACCCGGATGGACGTAGTAGCCCTCCATTTTTATTTACTATGCATATTAGATTTGACTAAAGTCAAACTTTGTAATACTCTCAAACCTTTCCGATAATTGAAATTAAAATTCTTTATTTGTACACACTCTCACACATTTCCAATAATTTGGCGCATGTGTGGTTGTTCACTTCAGGGAGGGTAGTGTACCGCATGTGAAGGACAGTAAATGCCACCAGGACGCGTGGGCGTGGATCGTTAGTTCATCGGAAGTAGTACTCCATCCATCTAGGTGCGTAAGTCATCTTACGAAAACCAAATAATTCCAAAACACTTAGGCGCGCTGCATTAACTTCTACCTTGTTTTTTGTTTCTTGACATTTCAACCAATAAGAGATAAAGGGCGTGCATGCTTTTAATGACTTGAGACTATCAAACACGACATGTAGTGGTTAGTTCACTGCGTGCAACACTATTAATTAGCAAATAAACATTAACGTTTCTCGTTTTCCCCTCCTTCTTGGTCAAGGTGCACAGCCTAAGATGACTTACTCACCTAGACGAAGGGAGTAGTAGTTTTGTTCACTGTACGTTAAATAAAGAGTTCTGTTTCGTACTTACACAATTTAAAACGATTGTTATGTAGAGAATAAGAAAACCACTCCACTGTATATTAGACGTATACATGAGAGTACTATATGGACACAGCTTAATCGACTTAGCGCACCTGCCTTTGGGATTATGACAGGTGGGCCCAAAATGTGGCTGGCTCACCTGTCATACAGCCAAAAGTAGGTGCAGTGAAGGCACCAGAGCTCAGACCATACTACAGTAGTATATATATAAGCTGGAGCCTCAGCACTTGTTCGCTAGGGTTTGCACTCTCCACACTCTCGCCGCACTACATATATGTATACACGCTGGAGGATCAACGTTCATTTGCTAGGGTTTGCTATATTCACAGTCTCTCACCCTCTCTTCACCAGATCTAAACAAGACTGCGTTTGCCTCTTGTCTCTCTCTCCCCCCTCGTAGCTGGTAAAGGAGGTGTTTGTATCCCGTCACACCGGGAAGGAGGTGTTCACTCTATCACCTTCGGCGAGGGAGGCAATCCAGTGCCGGCTGGGCTGTTCTCTTTCACCCAGCGCCTGTGCGGGAGGGCCACCGACCCCTTCTTCCTCGCTGTCGTACGTAGTGTGGGCAGATCCGGCCTCCCGCCGCACGCCTTTGCCACATCCCGACGACCCTAAGGTATAAGTTTCTTTGAAACCGTCTTTGCTCTAGCTGCATGTGGATCTTTTCCGATCTGTAGTTGAATCTAGATCTTGGTTCAAAGAGGAAAGAAAGGTTCGGTGGGCTGGAGCAAGAATCTAGGATGTGGTTCAATGGGGAAAGGAGGGACAGAAAGTAGTATAGACTGGCTATCCAGCCGCTTTGTTTGTCGAAAAGGGAAAATGGGGTAACCCAGTACACACATCTGTAAGGAACCGATCTCTTTCTTGAAAAGGGAAAGAAACTGGGGGGGGGGGGGTCCGGTAGTTTGTGCAGGACTAGATTTGCTGCCCTCACATAGGAAAAAGGTTCAAAGAGAACAAATATGGGACCAACGCATATATGTTGCTTGGCTACATACTCTACATCACCCATTTATACGTGTGGACGCACATGGTGCTAGCATGTCCCATACAGCTATTTTGTTGTTGTTAATCTAAGAATGCCGCCGGAAAATTGAAGCAATGACACTGTTAAAAGTAAATTGCATTTTTTAACGAATGTTGTTTTAAGAGAATGTCTCTGTTAATATGAATCAATGCAACCATTTTAGAAATGCTACTATCCTACTTTGTTTTCCATCCAAGATAACTTAGATGCTTCTTTCTGTCACCATTTGTTTCATCCTCCTTTATCGGCAAGTAATTGTTTCCTTTTTAGCCTCTGTTAAAACAGGGGTATCAATTCAACTTGTTGCTATTGCGACATTTTGCTTCGCTACTCGAAACACTTTGCATGATTTCAGTGCAACTGCACAAAACGAGATTGGATTTCCTATTCGTGTTGGCAGATTCGTAATTGATCTTGTGAACATCATGACAGGTTGGTACTTACCTTCATCCACATGATCGTGAAGTGTGTTTTGAGATGTTGTGCTACTTGTATTGGTATTGTTTTAAATAAATGTTGAATTGAAGCTATTCTATTGCTGTCTTTTCCCATTAAGTAGTGAACAAAAATGGTACCAACCCAGACATGATGCTTGTTGCTTTGTTACAACGAACTCTGCATCACCCCCTTTATAAGTAGATGGAAGCACATGGTGTTGTTGCGCGCATTCTCCCCTGGAACTGTTTATGCTTTTTGTTAATCTAGTGCTGCTGGTAAAATTAAGCAATGCCACTCTCAGAATTAACTATTGAATCTTATTTCAAAACTGCAACACTTGTTAGGGATTGGCGGGATTACCATTTTTGTGGCTGCATGTTTCATCCTCCTTTATTAGCCAGTAATCGATTCCTTTTTTGCCTCTGTTCAAACAGGGATATCTATTCAACTTGTTGCTATTGCGAAATTTTGCTTTGCTACGCGAAACACTTTGCTTGATTTCAGTGCAACTGCACAAAACGAGATTGGATTTCCTATTCGTGTTGGCAGATTCATATTTTATCCTGGTCTTCTCATGAAAGGTCAGTACAGGCCTTCATCCACATGATTGTGCAGTGTGCTTTGAGATGTTGTGCTACTTGTATTGGTACTGTTTTAAATAAATGTTGAATTGAAGTTATTGTATTGATGTCTTTTCCCATTAAGTAGTGAACAAAAATGGGACCAACCCAGACATGATGCTTGTTGCTTTGTTACAACAAACTCTGCATCACCCCCTTTATAAGTAGATGGAAGCACATATTGTTGTTGCGCCCACTCTCCCCTGGAACTGTTTATGCTTTTCGGTAATCTAATGCCGGTGGTAAAATTAAGCAATGCCACTCTTAGAATTAATTAACTACTGAATCTTAGTTCAAAACTGCAACACTTGTTAGGAATTGTACTATCCTTCTTTGTAGTTCTTTCTACATGTTTAACCAAGGTATTGTTAAGATAATGTTTCTGTTAAAATGAATCAGTTGCATTGTTTTAGGAATGGTACTTTTCTGCTTTGTCGTTCTTTATACATGTTGAAACAAGGCATTGTTAAGATAATGTCTCAGTCAATATGAATGAATCACACTGATGGAGAATTGCTACTCTCCTGCTTTGTTTCCCATTAAGATAAAGTAGATTAGTAGATGCTTTTCTTCTGGGAGTACAAGTCATCAACCGTTATTTCTCAGTAATTGTTTCCCTTATACCTATTGTTGCTTACAGAGATATCAAAATTAAAGCTCGGTTTTATTCCGACTTCGATTTTAGTTGAACTACACAAAAGGAGCCAATGTGTCCAAGGCAAACTGCTGCATTACTGGGTCCAGTTGGTCGTTCCACTTTGCAGAAAGAAGCAGTCACTGTTTGCACTACATTACAGAAGGAATGATCGAGAAGCTTTACAGAGTATTATTAGACGCTGGTGACATGACTAGTCTGCAGAGAGCATTGGCAATTTTACAACACGTGGAGTGCACTGGGCAAAAAGTGCCCAAACAAGTACAAGAAGCTACGACAGGACTCCACGATCATAGGCATTACATATTTTGAATGGGAAAAGCTTGTCAAAGTTTAATCATTGATGTTAGCAAGAAGACGTTAGTTTAATATATTGGAATTGGAAAACCTTGTCAAAATTTGCTCATTGATGTTAGCCAGAAGACATGCATTTGATATTTTTGAGTGGGACGCCCTTGCTGTGAGCAGCGTCGATTGTTTTTTCCTATTCATGTGTTCAATTTAGAAGTAAATAGTTACTCTGCTGAGATATTCTTGTGTTAAGAGTTTGTTCTGAATATTGTCCATGTAATGCCAGGCCTTGTGTTTGATTGCAAAGTTGAGCTTGGATTGTTGTGGCATGCGGCATCACGAGCTATTCACCGTGCCTCCGGAGAATAATGCTTCATATTGTTTTGCATGCCGACCTAATGCCAGTGATTTGCTGGTTAAGAAGATCATCCTCTTCTGTTGTTTCCGTGCTTAAGAAGTTCATCGTCTTATGTTTCATTCATAGCCTATACGACAAGTTGGGTATGTTAGACGTGAAACCATATGATCTTCCGACCAACTCATGATATTAGGTCGTGATTGGATCGTCGTTTTCCAACCAAAACCGCTTGTAAAACTGACGCCTATAAATAAAAGCAGATGGTCTCGGGCGAAGCGCTTGGTTGGTCAATTTCGACTAGTAAAATATCAGAAGTACTTTACACAGGATAAAAACATTGAATGACACTCGGATGATTGCTAATCCAGCCGTTAGCTGATGTTTCAGCCTTGCCCATGGATGTCATGATATGCACTTCGTGCATGTATCGTCTGGTAATGTCGTCCATATAGCAGTGCTCGTAAAATATACACTGGTCTCTCAGACTACACGCGTAACCCGCTGCCTTTACTTACAGACCTCGGGCCCTCGGTTTCATTACGCCTGTATTTTACGCGTTGTTTCCGATGACGAGTAAATTACACTTGTATGTTAATACAGGTTTGAAATAAACCAGAGCTCCGAAGCGCGGCCTTACTATTTCATGTCGTCTCAGTTTCTCGAAGGTGCTCATAAGTGTCCAATGATCCTGTCTTCCTGGAGGGGTATATATAGCCTCCACACAAAATCTAACCGTTACACACAAATTGCCAAACTCGGTGGGACCGAAAGAAACTCGGTCAGTTGGACTCAGCAAATCTAGTGACCGTTAGGATTTTTGGTGGGACCGACATGCAACTCGGTAGGACCGATATGGTTAGGGTTAGGGTATAACGTAATCTCGGTGAGACCGATTACACAAACTCGGCGAGACCGATTTTGGTAATAAGCTAACCAGAGAGTTGGTCAGGCAAACTCGGTTTGACCTATTACACAAACTCGGTAGGACCAATTTTGGTAATAAGTTGACCAGAGAGTTTGCATTGTAATCTCAGTAGTACCGGTTTCTCAAACTTGGTGAGACCTATTTTGGTAATGGACATACATAGAGAGATTACAATCCCATCTCGGTGAGACAGAGATCCCTATCAGTGAGACCGATTTGCCTAGGGTTTGTGACAGTGGCTAAGACATCTGAACTCGGTGGCGCCGGATAGAAAGAATCGGTAGGGACGAGTTAGACATTCTGGTTTAGGACATATGTGGATGTGAGAAAGTAGTTGAGGGCTTTGGAGCATATCATTAAGCACTTGAGCAAGCAAGCCATTAAGCAACACCTCATCCCCTCTTGATAGTATTGGCTTTTCCTATAGACTCAATGTGATCTTGGATCACTAAAATAGAAAATGTAGAGTCTTGATCTTGGAGGTTGAGCCAATCCTTTGTCCTTAGCATCTTGAAGGGGTTCCACACCCTTTAGTCCATGCCACTCCATTGTTGAACTTGTCTGAAACATACTAGGTAAAAGTGTTAGTCCAACAAGAGATATGTTGACATTAATTACCAAAACCACCTAGGGAGCACTTGTGCTTTTAGTCTCCCCCTTTTTGGTAATTGATGGCAACATACATCAAAGCTTTAGATAAAGGCATAGAGAATGGCAAGTAAAGCTTTGGAAAGACATGTAACAAGCATAGGCTCCCCCTACATGTATGCAATCATATGAATATGGAATATAGAAGCATGTGAATGCATAAACATGACAGAGTAAGCAATGTGTGACATGTATCTTTGTTATATCCATCAGAGCAAATGATGTAAGTATGATAAATGTACCTTCATGCTCATGAGTCCTTCTTGCAAACAGTATGTACAACAGCAAGAATTTCTCATATACATGATTGTGATGCATATACTTACCTTGTGGTCTTGAGTTAGCTTAGGATGGAATGAACCTGTGAAAATAAGGTTAGACAACACAGATGCACTTACTATCCAGAGCAAACAGGAAGAAACCACAAGAGTACCAAGACAGGGATGACATGTAGAGAGTGAGTACTGAGTACCACATTTGATATAGACATGTCCCCAAAGGTAAAGATGTGCAATGAATTTAAAGAGTTTATTTCCCTTATATGTCTTTCTCCCCTTGAATCTAGCATGGGATACTGGGAGAAGATAGGGAACAGAAAATCAGAGCAAAATGCAAAAAAGAGCTCAAAGAAATAAATGAACAGAGCTAATGCAAATGAGCACATATGAACATGTCTTTCCCCTTAAGAAGACATGTGGCATCTCTCCTCTTGAACACCAATCATCTGGGATCCTTGAAGATTACTCTCTTCTCGAGTATTCTCTCCCCCTGGAGATATCTCTCTCCCCCTGTTGAGGTGATAAGCTTTGATGTGATCTCTCTCTCCCCCTTTGACATCAATTTCCAAGAAGGGCCTTCTGGAATTTGTCGTGAATGGGTTTGGTCCTTGAGTCACAGCACAAAGCAATGATAAAAATGTGATGCTTGTAGAGGGCAAGATTCATTGAGTGGAGCTGGATCAAAAAGTAATGCAGGAATAAGTGGCAAAATGTTTTTCCTGTTGTGAAATCGGTGGCACCGAGTTGGATGCTTCAGTTGCACCGAATGATTTCGGTTAGACCGAACACAAGAAACCGGTGTGACCGAGTTCATCACAGAGAAAGCACTTGTCACCTCAGCTCTCTAGACATGTAATATCTCACAAGGATTTGCAAGGAATTAACTGAAGGATTTGCAATGAATTGGATGCAGAACGAATAGAAAAGAAAAAGAAATCTAGATGATTTTTTTCTGAGAAAGGGGAAACAAATATGCATGAGACAAATGCAAGAGCACGAAAAAGAACATGAGAGAACTTCATCTAGAATTGGTCGACGACAAAGTCACCTATGTTAGAGTATATTGACTTAGGAGTCAAGTGAGATCACTTGATCATAGGTCATACTCATCGTTTAGGGTCAAAATGGGGTTACCATTTTTCGTTTAAGCATCTTGATCTATTCACGTCTTGTCGAGTTGCTTTGACTCATGACTTGGAGTAAAGCTTCTCTAAGATGGAATATCATACCTTGGGTGGTGGTGTTGATCATGATCATGTAGTTGAACTTGTGTGGGTTGCTCAAGGTTGATGTATCTCATCAAGAGTTGGGAGCACCACTTGGAATTTGAGTTCATCTACCTACATGGGTTAGTTTTTGCAAGGAAGAGCACTTGTGTATCCAAAATGACAATCATGAAACTCAACATAGAATTTTTCAAAGGATATGTTTGAATGGTTTTGTGCTTCCTTGTCTTCAACCACCATTGTGTAGAGACTTGGTGATGTAGGGATTGCTCAAGATGTGAGTGAGTTGCAATCTCATAGAATTAGATTCATCCAAGTACCTACAAGGGTTAAATAACATGCAAGATGCAAATATATCCAAGACATAAGAGTTTCATCATAAGAGAAATATCAAGGATTAGTCATAAGCTCATGTCTTGCATGTATCCAATGGAGTTCCTACTCCAAGTTTGAAGCATCAATGATGTTCAATTCTCCTCTTAACCTGCAAAACACTCTCTCATCAAGTGGATTAGTGAATATATCCGCTAATTGCATTTCAGTGCGAACATGCTTAAGATTAATGTCACCCTTAGCAACATGATCTCGAATGAAATGATGATGAATTTCAATATGCTTAGTTCGAGAGTGTTGCACGGGATTGTGAGCAATCTTGATATCACTTTCATTGTCACAAAGTAATGGAACATGTTTCACATATATCCCATAATCTTTAAGAGTTTGGGTCATCCAAAGTAATTGAGCACAACATGAACCACCGGCAATGTATTCCGCTTCGGCGGTGGATAAGGATACCGAGTTTTGTTTCTTGGAAGACCAGGACACAAGAGATCTACCAAGAAATTGACAAGTACCCGAAATGGATTTTCTATCAACCTTGTCACCGGCATAGTCCGAGTCGGAGTAGCCAACAAGATCGAAAGAGGCCCTCATAGGATACCGAATGCCAATATTTGGTGTATGGATTAAGTATCTCACTATCCTTTTCACGGCCTTAAGATGACATTCTTTAGGAGCAGCTTGATATCATGCAGACATGCACACACTTAGCATGATATCGGGACGTGAAGCACATAGATATAACAATGAACCAATCATAGAGCGATAAACCTTTTGATCGACCGGTTCACCATCTTTGGTCAAATCTAGATGTCCACTAGCAGGCATGGGTGTAGTCATACCTTTGCATTCTTGCATATTGAACTTCTTGAATAAGTCCTTGGTGTACTATGTTTGAGAGACAAAGGTACCTTCCTTAGTTTGCATGATTTGCAAACCAAAAAAGAATTTGAGTTCACTCATCATAGACATCTCAAACTTCTCCGACATTAGCTTTCCAAACTTTTCACTAAAATGAGGGTTAGTAGAACCAAATATAATATCATCAACATAGATTTGGCTCACAAATAGTTCTCCATTGACCCTTTTAGTAAAAAGAGTAGAATCAATTTTCCCAATTTCAAACCCTTTTTCAATAAGGAACTTGGTCAAGCATTTATACCACGCTCTAGGAGCTTGTTTAAGACCATAAAGAGCTTTGTGAAGTTTGTAAACATGATCGGGTTTCTTAGGATTAACAAAGCCGGGAGGTTGTTTAACATAAACTTCCTCCTCTATTTCACCATTTAGAAAAGCACTTTTAATGTCCATTTGGTACAAGGTGATATCGTGGTGATTAGCATAGGCAAGTAAGATGTGAATGGACTCGAGTCTAGCAACGGGAGCATAAGTCTCACCATAGTCCATACCTTCGACTTGTTTGTAGCCTTGGGCGACGAGACGTGCTTTGTTGCGAACTACTTGTCCATCTTCATCTTGCTTGTTGCGAAACACCCGTTTGGTACCGATGATGTTGTGGTTGTTGTCGGGCTTCTCAACTAATGTCCAAACTTGATTTCTCTCGAAATTGTGTAGCTCTTCATGCATGGCGTTTATCCAATCCGAATCTTCCAATGCTTCTTCAACCTTCATAGTTTCAATGCTAGAGATGAATGAATAGTGTTCACGAAAGTTAGCTAAACAAGTTTTAGAGCGAGTGATTCTCCCCGTTTGGATATCACAGATTTGCTCGACACGATGATCTTTAGCAATTCTTGCTCGAACTCATGAAAGCTTTTGCTTGGGTCTTTGTTGAACATCTTCTTCATCTTGTTCTTCTTCTTGGCCTTCCTCATTGTTGGCGTTGTCGTTCTATTGTCGTGGTGGAGCAGGAGGTTGTTGACGTTTGTCTTGGCGCACTTCCTCGTTTTCTTCATCTTGGTGTGTCCCACTTGTGGATGCTTCCGTATCAACCCTTGGTTCACCTTGTCGTGAGGTAGAAGCTTCCACTTGGACAGACGAGGTACTCTCCTTCACTTCTGTTGGATGAATCTTGCCAATAGACAAGTCTTGGATTGCTTCTGAGGGATCTTTGTCTCCTACATCAATTGTCAATTGCTCTACTTGTGAGCCGTTAGATTCATCAAACTTCACATCTACCATTTCTTCAACCTTTCGGGTGAAATTGTTGTAGACACAGTATGTGTGAGAGTTTGAACCATAACCAAGTAGGAAACCTTCATGAGA
Organism: Triticum dicoccoides; assembly: GCF_002162155.2. NCBI lineage: Eukaryota > Viridiplantae > Streptophyta > Magnoliopsida > Poales > Poaceae > Triticum > Triticum dicoccoides. Next base: position 197,112,104 of record NC_041393.1, on the reverse strand, counting down.
CTTAGGAGCAAATTTAGAACGATGATGCTTATCAAGAATGTAGCACATTGAGCCGAATACTCGAAAGTATCCAACTTGGGGTTTTTTACCGGTGAGGAGCTCGTATGCCGTCTTGCCGAGTAGCTTGTGAAGATACAAGCGATTTGTTGCATGAAAAGCTGTCTCAACCGCTTCCGCCCAAAAGTGCTTCGGCGTCTTGTACTCATCAAGCATCGTTATCGCCATTTCGATGAGCGTCCGGTTCTTCCTCCCAACAACTCCATTTTGTTGAGGTGTGTACGTAGCCGAGAACTCGTGTGAAATCCCTTCTTCATCAATAAAGGTGTCCACATTTGCATTCTTGAACTCTGTTCCGTTGTCGTTGCGAACCTTCTTGATCTTCACTTCAAATTGATTTTGGGCCTTCCTAGCGAAGTTTTTGAAGATCTTCTGAACCTGCGATTTATCATCGAGAAAGAACACACACGTGAATCTTGAAAAATCATCAACTATAACTAGACCAAAATAATTTCCACCGAGATGTTTGTAAGCATCGGGACCAAAGAGATCCATTTGAAGTAGCTCGAGTGGCCTCCTTGTGGTCATGATGTTCTTCACGGGATGCCTTCCTCCAACCTGTTTACCTGCCTGACAAGTGCTACAAAGTCTATCCTTCTCAAATATGACATCGTTAACTCCAAGGATATGATTTCCTTTAATAAGCTTGTCAAGGTTTCGCATACCAACATGACCTAATCGTCTATGCCATAACCAACCTTTAGAGTATTTAGCAATAAAGCAAGTTCTAGGTTGAGCCTTTTTAGTGAAATCAACAATGTATAGATCACCTCTACGCACACCAGTAAAGACCATTTTATTGTTATCTCTACAAAACACTTGGCAATCTACTTCAGTAAATAGGACATTGAAACCGAAATCAGCATGTCTAGATACTGAAAGTAAGTTGTAGCCAAGATATTCAACGAGCATGACATTTTGTATGGAGCTATCATATGATATGGCCACCTTACCGAGGCCAACCACCTTACCCTTTGAGTTGTCACCGAAAGTGACATACTTTCGAGGACCATCGTTTTCAGCAAGCTCCCGAAACATGTCTTTATCTCCAGTCATGTGATCGGTACATCCACTATCAAGAACCCATTCCTTTCGTCCTGCCATATATCCCTGAAGATTTGCCATAAGACCAAAGTGTCTCATTGCATTATCAAGATCGAAGTCACTATCATCATCCTCATCATAGTATCCATGTTCAACATCGTCATGTGGTGGATCAAATCCTAGAGAGGGTGATTCGTTAGAGTGAGTTTGACAATGATCTTGCTTATGAATTTTTATAGCTTCGGAAATAATATCACTAATAATTCCAACATCTGCTTTGGCGCGCATAAGGTTTGTAAGCTCAAATAGACAATCACCAAACATATGATCACTGGAATTCATCTTACTCAAGGAATAGACTTATGGAGAATTTCATCTAGATTTTTCAAGGAATAATTTGGAAAGCGTTCCTCAAGAAATTTCCATATGATGTAGGACACACTTAAGAGTAGGCAAACATCCTATCAGGTTTCTCGGCAATCCTCTAATGATAAGTTTGGCAGTTCTAAGATTGCGGTCATGTCAATTGACTCATCAAGGGTAGGATGCATAGGATCAACATGAGGTGCACAAGGGCTAGCAATGTACATGTTCAAATGATATTGATTGAAAATCACAAGCATCTCATTTTTCCACTCATGAAAGTACTCTCCATCAAGTATAGGCACTCTATGTCTAAGACTCCCAATAGTAGACTCATCCATCTTCCTCCAATGGTGTTTAAACCAAAGCAATGGAGACTAATGCTCTGATACCAATTGAGACGGATCGAGAAGAGGTGTCTAGAGGGGGGTGATTAGACACTAAGTACCAAAAGTTGCAGTTTTTAACTTCTTTAAGTTGGAGTGGAGTTTGGCACAAGTTTAACACTCACAATACATAACAAGCAAGCATGCAAAGAGTATATGAGCAGCGGAAAGTAAAGCATGCAATTTGCAAGAATGTAAAGGGAAGGGATTGGAGGATTCAAACACAATTTGGAGGCACGGTGATTTTTGAGCCGTGGTTCCGATAGGTGGTGCTATCGTACATCCACGTCGATGGAGACTTCAAACCACAAAGGGTAGCGGTTGCGCGAGTCCACGGAGGGCTCCACCCATGAAGGGTCCACGAAGAAGCAACCTTGTCTATCCCACCATGGTCGTCGCCCACGAAGGACTTGCCTCACTAGCGGTAGATCTTCACGAAGTAGGTGATCTCCTTGCCCTTACAAACTCCTTGGTTCAACTCCAAAATCCTGTCGGAGGCTCCCAAGTGACACCTATCCAATCTAGGAGACACCACTCTCCAATAAGTAACAAATGGTGTGTTGATGATGAACTCCTTGCTCTTGTGCTTAAAATGATAGTATCCCCAACACTCAACTCTCTCTCACAGGATTTGGATTTGGTGGAAAGAATATTTGAGTGGAAAGCAACTTGGGGAAGGCTTAAGATCAAGATTCATATGGTAGGAATGGAATATCTTGGCCTCAACACATGAGTAGGTGGTTCTCTCTCAAAAAATGGATGTTGGAAGTGTAGGTTCGTTCTGATGGCTCTCTACATGAATGAAGAGTGGGTGGAGGGGTATATATAGACTCCACACAAAATCTAACCGTTACACAGGACTTGCCAAACTCGGTGGGACCGAATTGAGAAACTCGGTCAGACCGATTCAGCAAATCTAGTGACCGTTAGGATTTTTGGTGGGACCGACATGCAACTCGGTAGGACCGATATGGTTAGGGTTAGGGCATAACGTAATCTCGGTGAGACCGATTACACAAAGTCGGTGAGAACGATTTTGGTAATAAGCTAACTAGAGGGTTGGTCAGGCAAACTCGGTTTGACCGATTACACAAACTTGGTAGGACCAATTTGGGTAATAAGTTAACCAGAGAGTTTGCATTATAATCTCGGTAGTACCGATTGCTCAAACTCGGTGAGACCGGTTTTGGTAATGGACATACACAGAGAGATTACAATCCCATCTCGGTGAGACCGAGATCCCTATCGGTGAGACTGATTTGCCTAGGGTTTGTGGCAGTGGATAAGACATCTGAACTCAGTGGCGCCAGATAGAAATAATCAGTAGGGCCAAGTTAGACTTTCTGGTTTAGGAGATATGTGGATGTGAGAAAGTAGTTGAGGGCTTTGGAGCATATCATTAAGCACTTGAGAAAGCAAGCCATTAAGCAACACCTCATCCCCTCTTGATAGTATTGGCTTTTCCTATAGACTCAATGTGATCTTGGATCACTAAAATGGAAAATGTAGAGTCTTGATCTTGGAGCTTGAGCCAATCCTTTGTCCTTAGCATCTTCAAGGGGTTCCACATTCTTTAGTCCATGCCACTCCATTGTTGAAATGGTCTGAAACATACTAGGTAAAAGTTTTAGTCGAACAAGATATATGTTGACATTAATTACCAAAACCTCCCTGGGAGAACTTGTGCTTCCACCCGCGAGGCCCTCTCCGTCGTCCTTCAAGTTGTTGCACTCGCCGTGGTGCCGAGCATTGTTAACATCGTCAATGAACATGAGGATTCAGGAGATGACTTTATTTTGACTAGATGACACTAGGGACCCACTACGGCCATGGCCATACGTACGCAAGTTCCTCCTTACTATGTACAACTATAATTTTTTTTGCTTTCTCCTAGTTTCCTGACATCACGGTCCCACACCATTGTCAACCTATGTAGTCAATATAAATGAGAGAATTGCACAAGGTGCGGCCGACAGCTGGGACCAAGTAGCTCGAGCAGTATTTGTGTTTTTGAAGCGTGAGCACTGCATAGTTTTTCTTGTCGATGATTTCGTTGTTATTCAGAGGAGAGCAGGGTATTAACTGGGTGGGCTGTGGCTCGTCTAGCCCAGGCCAGATATCCAGCCCAGATACTAATTTTTTCAAGATGAAAATGGCTAGCCCAGCTATACGTTTTTTTGAGGAATACCCAGGCAAGGTCAACTTGTTATTCTCCGCCCCGCTGGGCTGCAAATCTTTCCTAGGAGGGATGCATTAGGCTTAATAGGAAAATGGGCTTTAAAAAAAATGGGATGTAATTATAAAAACTGGGCAATAACTATAAAAAAACACCAAACACGAAATTAGTTTATAAACTATTACTTATTGATTTTGAAAATCATAAATTTTCATTGTTGCACGCGCAATGTTTCGTTGGATTTTTACGTAATACAAATTTATATTTAATCTGACTAGAAATTTTGGGATAAAAATATTTCGGATCCCATCAAAATGTGGGAAATTTTATTGAATTCTGTCTTCAACGGTTGGTGAAATTATTAATCGTTGTCCTAGCTAGAAAATGGGCTATACTTTTAACAAACTGTAAATGGCTGTAGTAAATTCCATTAGAATTCAAAAATGGGTTGTACATTCTTACAAATCGCAAATGGGCTATAAGTTCTCTGCCACACACTTGTGGGCCTACTAAGTTGACGCGTCCCCTAAAAAACTAAGTTGACGCGTATGCAAGGCTTTGTCAACGTATTATAGTCAACACACGGTTCTAGCAGCAGTGGCCGTTGGATGTCTATCCAACGGATGTCGTGCTTCTTCTTCAATCTCGGATATTCTTAGCTTCGGCCGCCCAAAAAATGATTCCTCCCCCTTACATCTGGGGCGCACCGTTTCGGAGGCTGACCTGTGTGCCTACTAAGTTGGCGTGTACCAAGGGCTTTCTCAACTTAGTCAATATAAACGATTCTAGCTTCAGTGACCGTACAATGTCCATCCAACGGTCGTAGTGCTTCTTCAACCTCTGGTCTTCTTGCTCCAGCCGCCCAAAGCAGCGCCGGTCGTGCCGCCTGCTCCTGCCTCCCGTGGCCGGCTATGCTGCCACGGAGGCCTCACCGCCCCTACTATTCCCACCGCTGGACAGGCCCTGCGGCGACGACAGCCTCACACCGCAACCGAATGAGTGAACCCTCATACTCCTCTCCGCGTGGACATCCACTGCCGCGTCTTCCCCGGCTCCGCGTCGTCCCCTTCCTAGGCCTCGCCGCCGTCCATCGCCCTGGTGCTCTCGGCGCGGGTGGTCAAATTGGTCAAGGAACAACTTCCATCGGACATGGACTGTACGTGGAGAGACATTCAACTGGGTCCACGGCCGCAGCAAGGGAGTGCCTCCTTATTATGAGGAAAATAATGATAGCTCCACCTGACAGCAGGGACCCACCGGACGGGCCACTGTATTTCATGAAAAAACGTCTCCCCCCTAACTGCTGGGACCCACCAGCTACATCTTCGCACGCAAGGAAGTGCGTCCGAAAAAAAACGATTCGCCCCCCTGACTGCTGGGACCCACCAGCTACATCTTCACACACAAGGAAGTGCCTGACAGTCGGGACCCACCTGGTCGAAGCGTACGTAGTGTTGTCATTCTGGTCCCGAACGTGTACGTACATACTGGTGGATGTAGAGGCACAGACGTGTCATAGTAGAGGCACGCACGTGTCATACTAGAGGCGCGCACGTAGCATGTACACATACATACAGCGGCTAGGGTGCAAGAAAGAAAATATGGACATGTACGTACATACGGACAGGGTCTCGAATGCCTACTCGTGCATACGTATGGCCAGGGCTCGTGTACATGGCTGGGTCGGAATGGAGAAACTGCGTTGTCGTCATGTTCATGGGGCGGCAACGGAATGCGTCGTGTTCATGGGGAGGCAACGGAATGTGTCGTGTTCATCGAGAGGCAACAGAACACGTGGGAGCCAACCGGCTTGGACAGAACAGGCGATGGAAATGAGGCCTGGAGTACCGCAGAATGGAGGAAACAGCCTTGTGTTCGACCGGCCACGTTCGAAACGGGATCCTATTCATCGGGAGGGGTGTGGCGTACCGCAAAACATAGGAAACGGACCTCCTATAGTCGAAACGGGGTCCTGTTGATCGGGAGGGGTGTGGCGTACCGCAAAACAGATGAAACGGACTTGTGTTGGAGCGCTACGGTCGAATCGGGGGTCCTGTTCATCGGGAGGGGTGTGGCGTACCGCAAAATGGGACTCCACGGGATACTGTTCATCTCCACCGTCGACCTCCTCCAGCCTCCACGGGCTACCGTCGACCTCCTCCAGCCTCCACGGGCTCCTGTTCATCCAGCCTCCACCGTGCACTAATCCACCGGCTACTGTTCAACCACCCCTCGATGGGCACCCCTCCACCATCTACTGTTCATCCAGCCCTCCACGGGGTCGTCCTATTCATCCAGCCCTCCACCCACCGCTCGGCCCCCGACCACCCACCGTAACCGGGAACTCCCCGAAATTTTCCTCGCCCTCGCTTCTACCATGGTTGTTTCTGTCATGGACAGCCCAAAGAATGTCATGCAGCTGCGTCTCCGGCCCGCCCAGGACGAAAGGCCCATTTTCTGTCATGATTTTTTGTCATAGAAGTAGGAGCTCACCACATCTCTGATGACACTGGGTTTTGTCACAATTATCGTCATAGAAGTGTCATATGTATGACAAAAAAAATCGTTTGGCCCAAAATGTCATGGATGTGTCTTTTTTTGTAGTGTTTGCTAGGGAGGCGCTTCAAAGCCTTCCCCCGGCAAAGTACGCGTGGTCGCCGAGGGCGCCACTGGCGTCCCCTTTGCCCCTTGGCATCGTCCTGGTTTTCGATCGCCGCCAATGGTGGTCGACGGTGGCGCAAGGCGGGGCCCTCATCTGGCGATATGAAGTAAGGCTCACGCCTGTGAAGATCGCCACCCGTGAAACTCTCGTGTAATAATGAGTGAGGTTGTACACGCCCCGAGTCTCAGGACTACCGCCCTCAGGCCTCGGGGCCTCCTTCCCACGTCCTAGTGGCAGCACTTAGCTCCGCGCTGGTGAGAAGACAAGAAGACTAGAGTAGGCGCCGGACGCGGCCATTTACTTTTGACTCCTTTTCTGTAGCCATGCTTCCTCTCTTCGGATTTAAGTTGGAGTTGAATTTTCATTTGTGTGCGTGGGAAGGGTGACTTTTCTCGTTCGTGCGATTTCTGGCGTTCTGGTTCCTGCCTTAATTTGGAGTTCACACCGGCTGCCTCCCCCTCGCGCTCCCCTCGCGAGCAGGGCTGGGCGAAGCGCACGTGCGTTGCACGCATGCCATACCACGGCCGGCACTTCGCGAGGCCCTCTCGACCGGATCGGCAGGTCCCTCAGGGGCTCTTCGGAAACTCATGACCTCACGAGTTGGTTCAGGACTTGTCCTGGCTAAGGTAAATTACAACAGCAAACTCGCTGCAGGGCCCGTAGGTTCGTGGAAGCACATATTCAGCTTGGCTCTGAAAGCATAGAGACAACAATCTTTTTACATCAGGGGCATCCCCTTCCAAAATGCTCTTGCAACCTTTGGGGCCGCGCCCAAGCTTTTGCATGCAGGATAAACAGCAGGGAAACACGGGATCAGTCAGACATGTCGCTCACCGCGTCCCCTGGGTCGCCTCCAGACGCATCACTGGCGTCGCTGTCGCTGGCGTCGCCGTCGCTAGCGTCGCTATCACCATCGCCGGCACCGCCATCGCCATCGTCGACCACGTCACCTTCATCCGCCGCAACCACCACCCCGTCGTCATCGGAAACAAAGACCCTAACCAGCACATCCACATTATCCTCCACCCATCGCGACAGGTTACCCCGGATGGCCTCGGGCACCGGGGCGATGGCGTCGTCAAAATCAAAGTCGGGGTAGGTGTTCTGAAGATGGATGAAGACGCGAGAAAATGCGCGCCAGAGCAGGCCACGGCTCCTCTCCTCAACAAGCTGGCGAGCTCTCTCGGAATGGTTCTCCAGGCGTGTCACCACGTCGGTGAAGAAACATAGATGACTAGCGTAGTCGGTCTCGTGGGGATGCCGGGCGTTCTCATCATAGATGTTGCCCAGAGCCATGTTGGCCCTGTTCCTGAGGCCCTGGAGCATGGGGCGTGCAAGCGCTCCAACGTCCACTATTGAAGCACTTCCTCCCTGTTCTGCTGCGCGATGGACTCGGCGTTGGTGACCCGCTGCTGAAGAGGAAGCAGCTCGGCGCGGGCGGAGGTCAGCTCGGCCTGCGCCGAGACCAGGGAGGCTGCGGCGGCCTCCGCGCACTGTTCCACCTCAGTTGGCCAGGATTTGAGGGCGGCAGTCCTGCCCGCAACCTCGGCTTCAACCAACTTCAACTTTAGGTCATTCCTGCTCGCAAGATCTACGCGAGCCTCAGTCACGTGGCGGTCGACCTCCTCCTAGGCCCGTGATATGTCTCCAATGTATCTATAATTTTTGATTGTTCCATGCTATTATATTACCCCTTTTGGATGTTTATGGGCTTTATTTTACACATTTATATCATTTTTGGGACTAACCTACTAACCGGAGGCCCAGGCCGTATTGCTGTTTTTTTGCCTATTTCAGTATTTCGAAGAAAAGGAATATCAAACGGAGTCCAAACGGAAGGAAACCTTCGGGAGCGTGATTTTTGGAACGAACATGGTCCAGAGGACTTGGAGTGCAAGTCAAGAAGCAGCCCAGGAGGCCACAAGAGGGTAGGGCGCCCCCCCCCCTACAGGGCGCGCCCCCTGTCTCGTGGGCCCCTCGGGCAGCCACCGACGTACTTCTTCCTCATATATAAGCCTACATACCCCTAAAACATCCAGGGAGCCAACGAAACACAATTTCCACCACCGTAACCTTCTGTATCCGCGAGATCCCATCTTGGAGCCTTCATCGGTGCTCCGCCGGAGGGGGAATCGACCACGGAGGGCTTCTACATCAACACCATAGCCCCTCCAATGAGTTGTGAGTAGTTTACCACAGACCTATGGGTCCATAGTTATTAGCTAGATGGCTTCCTCTCTTTTTCGATCTCAATACAATGTTCTCCCCCTCTCTTGTGGAGATCTATTCAATGTAAACCCTTTTTGCGGTGTGTTTGTCGAGATCCGATGAATTGTGGGTTTATGATCAAGTTTATCTATGAGAAATATTTGAATCTCCTCTGAATTGTTTTATGTATGATGGAGTTATCTTTCCAAGTCTCTTCGATTTATCAGTTTGGTTTGGCCTACTAGATTGATCTTTCTTGCCATGGGAGAAGTGCTTAGCTTTGGGTTCAATCTTGCGGTGTCCTTTCCTAGTGACAGCAGGGGCAGCAAGGCACGTATTGTATTGTTGCCATCGAGGATAAAAAGATGGGGTTTATATCATATTGCATGAGTGTATCCCTCTACATCATGTCATCTTGCTTAAGGCGTTACTCTGTTCCTTGTGAACTTAATACTCTAGATGCAGGCAGGAGTCGATCGATGTGTGGAGTAATAGTAGTAGATGCTGGCAGGAGTCGGTCTACTTGTCACGGACGTGATGCCTATATACAAGATCATGCCTAGATAATCTCATAATTATTCGCTTTTCTATCAATTGCTCGACAGTAATTTGTTCACCCACCGTAATACTTATGCTATCTTGAGAGAAGCCACTAGTGAGACCTATGGCCCTCGGGACTATCTCTTATCATATTTTCTCCCAATTTACTTTTATTTGCATCTTTACTTTTTGCATCTATATTATAAAATACCAAAAGTATATTTATCTTATCATACTATCTCTATTAGATCTCACTTTCGCAAGTGGACGTGAAGGGATTGACAACCCCTTTATTGCGTTGGTTGCGAGTTCTTTGTTTGTTTGTGTAGGTGTGTGGGACTTTTGAGGAGCCTCCTACTGGATTGATACCTTGGTTCTCAAAAACTGAGGGAAATACTTACGCTACTATTGCTGCATCACCCTTTCCTCTTCAAGGAAAACGAACGCAAGCTCAAGACGTAGCAGCCTGGGCCTCGCGCGCACCAACGACATCCTTTGCTTGGGCAACCTGGCGCTTCCTTGTCTCCAACCGCTCAAGCTCAAGACTATGCTCTGTGGCCTCCAGCGCCAGCGCTTCCTCACGCTTCAGGACCTCTCCCTCCTCAGCAGGCGTCCCCCTCAGCGACGCAAGGGCGGCTTGGCGTGCCTCCACCTGCTGCTCCAAGGAAGCGCTCCAGGCTTGGAGCTCCCATGCACGCTTCTCTACAATCTCGCGAAGACAATCTTCTTCCCGGGCCACCTCCAAAGCTCGGGAGCAGGCCTCACGCGAGGTCACGAGAGACGCCTCGGCCTTGGCATTGTCAAGCTCGCGCTGGTGGCAGCCGAGGTTGATGGCCACCTTCAGTTTATGCCGCTCCTCGATCAGCCGTAGGCCCTCGGCTCCAAGGCGCGCATCCACATCGGCAAGTTCTCCATCGAGCCGGCCCATCGCGTCCATTGCCTTTTGGAAGAACTCGTGGCGGACAACGCTTCATTCGTGCGCAAGCCTGAGCACGCGGCTGATGTCGTCCTCCGTCACGGGGGCCGTCGGCGGGATCTGAAGCGGTTCGCCCCCTCTCGGTAGGGGGCTAGGGGCTGGTGCCCCCATGATCGCTGGCCAGGCCTCGCAAGGGGTCCGGATTGGTGCAGGCTCGCCGCTTGAAGAGAAGCCCAGGATTGATGCCAACCAGCTACCGTCCATGATCGAAGGAGGAGCCCAGGGCAGGCTGGCCGTGCCCCGGGCAAGATGGCAAAGGAAAGACGGCAAGGGCACAGGGTCAAGGTGCCTTGCAGGCAGGCTTGCTTCTCCGGCCGACCCCACGCCGGGGGCAGCGTGTAGGCTTGGGGCGCTCAAGGCCAGCGATGGAGGCGAGGCCAGAGGAGGTTGCTCCTCTGGAAACTCCGCGGGCTTGGAAGGAGGGATCCTGAAGATCCACCGTCAGGAGGGGAAGCAGCACTTCAGGAATTACAAGGACAAGGTACTTACTCGTCTATGGCGATGTACTTCCTATGTTTCAACGGCCGGATGGTACCACCACTGCAGTTCGAAGACCCCTTCCTCTTGCGGAGCGCGGCGAAGTCCACGCGGAACCGGCCGAGGCGCTGGATGTGGAGGCCAGCGCGGGGCGCAACTGGGGAGGCGCCCAGGCAGTCAACCTCAGGAGCTCCAGGCTGGGTAGAGCACTCGCGCTCCGCCTCATGCCGGCTAGCCGAGGTCTCGGGAGCTTCGGCCTTAGGAGTCGCAGACTGCATCACCCCATCAACGACTGCTTCTCGGGCCTCGCGGGTTCCTGAGGATGGCGCCTCGGGAACCTTAGGCGGCATCAGCACCTCGATAACTGCGCCTATGGCCTCCAGCGGTGCTTGCCTCCCTGCATCACTCTTGGTGTGAGCTCGGTGCCGGCGGCAAGGAGGGGAACCACGACAACGGGATTCTCACGGGGCCCCGCAAGGCCGACCGGGCGCAGCCCCCATTCGTCTAAGGAGGGCATCTGCCCCACGAACTCAACGCTGTTCGGGCAGGGATACAAGAGGCAACCGCCCGCAACATATCGCCTGGCGAGGGGTTGCCGGCCAAGACTTCAAGCACCGTCCTTCGCGCTTCGGGCGAGAGCCCCGACTCCTGAAGTCTCATGCGATCCTGGTCGCCGGCCAGGGCCCACTTTGGCCGGGAATGGCGTTGGAGAGGGGCAAAATGATGCCAGAGGAACTCCTTCACCACCTGGGGCGCAGTCATGCAAAGGTCCTTCAACCTCTTCAACCGGAGCCAGACATAGGAAAGGCGAGAGCTCCCCAGCTTCTCATGGCCCCAGTCGGAGTTGGGGACGGCGGGCGACGACAGTGGAGAGAGCAGGGGGCTGAACACACCAACATCCACGTACACCCACCGCATCAGGAATCTGCTCGTGGACGGCGGGAGATCAATATCAATCATCGAGGCGGCCGTCTCCGCCACAGCCAGGAAGCTCAGGCACCCCGAGCACTGCGAGGGGTCAGTCAGATGCAGCGAGAAAAAATGGCGCAAGAGGGCCACGGAAGGAGCAATGCCCACCATGGCCTCGCAAACAAAGGCGAAGATGGCGAGAAGGACAACAGACTAGGGATCAAGATGCAGCATGTGAATCTGGTAATGGGAAAGAACTGCGTTGAAGAAGGCGGAAAAAGGGGGAACCAGGCCAGCCCATAGGCCGTCAACGAAGAACTGAACCTTAGTGGCTGTCTGGTCAATGGTGGTTCGAGACGCAGGCGAGGCCACTGTCCCTCATTGAAGCTGGAGGCAAGCGCAGGGCGGACCTTATCCATAGCCTCCCGGTTGAGCACCCGCGATTGGCCAACATCGGGGAGGATTGTCAGGGGCGGGTTGGCTGAGGACAGAGGCTTATTTCCTTTATCCGTGCGAGTCGGCGCCATGGCAATGGAGGGGACTAAGCTCGAGTCAGATAGGAAGTGGAAGCATGTGCTTGAGGAAGAAAGGAGGATGGGAAGCACGCAGCCTGCAAGGAGGAAATAACTGTGTAGGGTGCCGTGGCCGCCTAACCAGGAGGAGATTGAGGCAGCGTGGGGAAGCGGAGGCGCCCACGTCCAATCAATCCTCATGCGTCGACCAAGGCCACAGGCTGTTGGGGCTCGCGGCGCTCCATACTTGCCCTTTTTTCTTCGCCGCAAAGCCTAGTCCGAGCACGCCTTGGTCCAGGGGACTACTGTCGGCGTTCTGGGAATAGAGGTCCCCAGAACTGCCTGCCTGCAGCCCACGGCGTGGCTCCACCAGCGGCCTAGTACGGACCGTCTTCATCAGCCAACACTCAAGACCCTCGCGAGAGTCCAAGCCTCATGAGGCGGACGACACGAGACCTTTTCAGGAGCGGCCTCACCAGGCAGGCTCGCAAGGGGCAGAGAGATCAAGGCAAGGGGTACCTCGTGAGGTTCCTGTGGTGCAAGCCATGATGACCAAGGCCAGGCGGGCGCCAGCGCGCAGTGTCCTCGTTTCCTCTTTGGTGCTAAGGGCGCAAGCACAGGCGAGGAGTACCGAGGCATCAAGCAAAGGTTTCTATATTGATGCAACAAGACCAAGACCAGTAGGACGGCAGGATGGAGGTCACCGTGGAGCCCAAGACGGCATCACCACCAGCGCCTTTGACAGGCGAAGGCGACCTTTAGTTAGGATAGCTTCTACTAGTTGTCCCCCTTCAGATTGGCCGTTGTGGCATCACTTCCCGTTCAATATTTGTGAAGACGACCAGGGTCTCTATAAATAGGACTAGCCACCACAGTAGGAAAAGGGAGACTCGGTTCATCCTCATACCCACCAAGCATAACAACACCTCTCCTCAGGAGGTTGTTCTTCCTTTGTACTGTTCATCACCAGCCCAAGAGGCAATCCACCACCACCACACTGGAGTAGGGTATTACACCACAATGGTGGCCCGAACCAGTATAAATCTTGTGTCTCTTGTGTTGTGAGTTCGTCAAGCTAAGCTTAGAGATCGGGGCGAGGTTGAGGGCGTGGTTCGGTAGGGGGAAATCTTCGTGCGCACCCTAGTGTTTGAACCTCAAGGGTTTTGTCGGAACCCTAAATCAAACAGCGCCTAGAGCGGAGCCACCCACTGCACCAGGAACTCCCTTAGGAACATGGCCCCCGTCATCTTCACCGCCTTCGCGTTGCCCGACTTTAGTTCGGCGTTCATCCTCTCCAGCACCAATGCTGCCCGGTCGTCAGTGAGCTTCGCGCGCAACCACCCTGCGTTAGACTGGGGCATCTCCGTTGGCAGCACCAACCATGGGTGGATGCACCTGGCTCCATCATGACCCACTTGCTCCTGAAGTTGTCGGCCTTCTTCCCAGCCTTCGAGATCGAGTTGGCCTTGCCGGCCGCGATGAAGTTGGCGCACCCGAAGGTATGACCATCGTTGATGCGGAGAAAGAAGAAGTGGCGCAGTAGAGCCACGGACGGCATCACGCTGACATAAGCCTCGTAGTAGAAGGCGAAGATCGACAGAAGGAGAACAAAGTTGGGATGAAGATGCAGCACCTCCACCCCGAAATGGCCAAGGACCTCATATAAGAAGTCGCAGAAGGGGGGAACCAGCCCCGCGATGATGCTGCTCATGAAGAATGGGAAGAAGGTGCTTCCCGCAGGCTCCGGCATGGTAGAGCCATCCCGGAGCTTGGTCTTCCCCCTCTAATTGCTCTCTCCCGCCGTCACTAGGCACATGACGGCGAGGTTCTTCTCCGAGAGATTGGGCGCATCCAGAGCCGGCTCGTACCAAGCGGGCGACAAAGAAACTTTGGCCTTCCGGGGCGCCATTGGTCGCTGATGCGGAAGGGGATGGGAGAAGATCTGGAGATTTCGGAAGCAAGGAGCGAGAAAGGGGATCTGGAGCAAGACGAAGGAAAGGAATGAAGGCAAGCGCTGCCCGTGCCGGTGTTTTGTCAGTCGAGCAGTTGCCGAGGCAGCGTGGGGAAGCGGAGGCACCCACGTCCAATCAATCGCCACGCGTCGACCAAGGCCGCGGGCTGTTGGGGCCCACGGTGCACCACACTTGCCCTTTGGCTTCGCCTCTAAGCCAAGTCTGAGCGCGCCTTGGGCCCGGGGTCTGCCATCGACATTCTGGGAATGGGGGTCCCCAGAATTGCCTGCCTGCGGCCCACGGTGTGGCTCAACAGCGGCCCAGTACGGCCCGTCTTCATCATCCAACACTCAATACCCTCGCGAGGGGCCAAGCGTCGCGAGGCGGAAGACACAAGACCTCCTCAAGAGCGGCACCAGGCAGGCTCGCGAGGGGCAGAGAGATCAAGGCAAGGGGTACCTTGCGAGGTTCCCGTGACGCAAGCCATGACGACCAAGGCCAGGCCGCCGCCAGACCGTGCAGTGTCCTCATTTCCTCTTTGGTGCTAAGGAGGCAAGCGCAGGCCAGGAGTACCAAGGCATGAGGCAAAGGTTTCCATATCGGTGCAATAAGACTAAGACCAGCAGGACGACAAGACGGAGGACATCGTGGAGCCCAAGACGGTGTCACCACCAGTGCCTTTGTCAGGCGAAGACCACCTTTAGTCAGGATAGCTTGTACTAGTTGTCCCCTTTCAGATTGGCCATTGTTGGATCCCTTCCCGCTCAATATTTGGGAAGAGGACCACACTTCTATAAATAGGACTAGCCACCACAGTAGGAGGCAACTGATCCGGGACAGACCCCGAGCAATCCTCACCCTCACACATCCACCAAGCACAAGAACGCCTCTCCTCAGAAGGCTGTTCTTCCCCTTGTACTGTTCATCCTCAGCCCAAGAGGCAATCCACCACCACCACATTGGAGTAGGGTATTACACCACAACGATGGCCCGAACCAGTATAAATCTTATGTCTCTCGTGTTGTGAGTTCGTCAAGCTAAGCTTAGAGATCGTGGCGAGGTTAAGGGCGTGATTAGGTAGGGGGAGATCTTCGGGTGCACCCGAGTGTTCGAACCTCAAGGATCTTGCCGAAACCCGAAATCCGGTAATTGTTGACTCCACCGCCGAGTGCAACCTGCTGTGCTTCCTGGATGCGTTTTCAAGTTATCACCTGATCAAGATGGCAGTAGAGGATGTGGAGAATACGGCCTTCCTGACCCTATGTGGGGTGTACTGCTACACTTGCATGCCGTTTGGGCTGCGTAACGCAGGCGCAGCCTTCGAACGACTGATGCACATCGCCCTGGGTTAGCATCTCGGGAGGAACGCTGAAGCCTATGTCGACGACATTGCGGTAAAGTTTCGGGAGGCGAGAACTTTGATTCAGGACCTGGAGGAGACCTTCCCAAGATTGCGCCACGTGGACTTGAGGCTCAACCCCAAGAAGTGTGTGTTTGGTGTCCCCTCCGGCAAGCTGCTGGGCTTCCTCGTGTCCCACAGGGGGATCGAGGCTAACCCGGAGAAGGTCAAAGCGATAGAAGATATGCAGAAGCTTGTCGGCTGTGTGACCTTGTCGGCGTCCTGGGAACGGGGGTCCCCAGACTTGCTTGCCTGCGGCCCACGGCATAGCTCACCAGCGGCCTGGTACGGCTCGTCTTCATCAGCAAACACTCAAGACCCTCACAAGGGGCAAAGCCTCGTGAGGCTGACGATGGAAGACCTCTTCTGGTGCGGCCTCACTAGGCTGGCTCGTGAGGTGTGGAGAGATCAAGGCAAGGGGCTCCTCGCGAGGTTGGTGTGACGCAAGCCATGACTACCAAGGCCAGGCGGGCACATGGCAGGCGCCAGTACACGCAGTGTCCTTGTTTCCTCTTTGGTGCTAAAGAGGCAGGCGCAGGTGAGGAGTCCCGAGGCATCAAGCAAAGGTTTCCATATTGGTGCAACAAGACCAAGACTAGCAGGACGGTAGGACGAAGGTCACCGTGGAGCCCAGGACAGAGTCACCACCAGAGCTTTTGGAAGGCGAAGACCACCTTTAGTTAGGATAACTTGTACTGGTTGTCCCCCTTCGAAATTGGCCGTTGTTGGATCCCTACCCGCTCAATATTTGGGGAGAGGACCAGGGCCTCTATAAATAGGACTAGCCACCACAGTAGGAGGGAACGAATCTTGAGCTATTCAGATCATCCTCACACTCACAAGCTCACCAAAGCACAAGAACACCTCTCCTCAAGAGGCTGTTATTCCCTTGTACTTGTTCATCCTCAGCCCAAGAGGCAATCCACCACACCACACACTAGAGTAGGGTATTACACCACATATGTGGCCCGAACCAGTATAAATTTTGTGTCCCTTGTTCTTCGGGTTCGACACTCTAAGCCTTGAGATCGCGGTGACGGTGTGAGTTAGGGAAGAGAGAGATCTTCGTGCGCACCCCAGACTTCGAACCTTAAGAGTTTTACCGGAACCCAGAATCCAACATTTGGCGTGCCAGGTAGGGGTGCGTTGAAGCTTTCCTTCCGCCGATCCACGTTCCATCGCTCCACCGCATCCATGTTGGACGTGTGTCGAGCCCGCATCAAACTGAACGCCGGGCCGCCCTCACTGCCTGTGTCGCTTAGACGGATCCTGTCGGCGGGCCTCCACGTCGTTCGCCGTCACCCGCCGCCAACGCTGTCACCGGCCCGGCAAGAAATGAGCATCAAGCATCCTTGCTGCACCCCTCTGTGTAGCGGGACAGCCAAATCGCCACTCTATCGCTAACTCCGGCCGGTTCATTATCCCATGCTCGGCGCGCACCCACCGACGCACAGGCCGTGCTGCTCATGGCACGCGAGCTCCTGCGCTACCACCTGGTCGACGACCTCTACGAGGACTGGCTGGACTGCATCACCGAGCTCGTCAGCGCCGCAGGGGGCTCGTTTGTCCCCTCGCTCTCGCTACCTCGGCGTCCTCCGCGCCGGAAACATAGCCCACGGGGCGCCTCCGCCACCTCCGCACCAAGATGGAGCCCTAGCACCAAGGTGCGCGGCCCCCCGGCGCGACCCGCCGTGCCGGTTGCCCGCGTGAGAAGAAGGAAGCTGCCAAGAAGGCCCCCGGCCTCGAGAAAACGCCCCGACGCTCCTAGCGCCACCACGACAAGACCGCGTGCCGCCCCGCTGGCAGTGTGCAGACATCAAGGGCATGACCCACCATTGCAGAGGGCTCCGGTGGCCATGGCAGGCTGTCGTGCCTTCACTACAGAGCTGCATAGCGTCGTCTGGCCAGGCAAGTTCAAGCCCGACCTGCCTCCTCGCTACGACGGCACCCTCAACCCTGTGGAGTTCTTGCAGCTCTACGAGCTGAGCATCGAGGCAGCCAACGGTGAAGAGAAAGTCATGGCGAACTGGTTCCCCATGGCTCTCAAGGATGGAGCTTGCTCGTGTCGCCTGAATCTGCCCCCGGGCTCGAACTCCACCTGGGGTGAGATGCGAGACTGCTTCATCGCCAACTTCCAGGGCACTCGCGATTGCCTGCCTGCCGCGGGTGACCTACGTCGCATCAAGCAGCAGCCAGGGGAGACTCTGCAAAAGTACATCCAGCGCTTCAACGACGTTCTCCTCAAGATCCCCATGGTGACGGACGGGGCCATCATTTCGGTGTTCTCTGATGGCGTCCGCGACGTCAAGATGAAGGAGGAGCTCGCCATCCACGAGGAGTTGTGCACAGCTCTGGAGCTATTCAACGTGGCAACCAAATGTGCAAGGGCTGAGGAGGGGTGCCTTTCCCTCCTCGATCTCCGTGCGGCCGACCCAGAGGAGAAGAAAGCCAAGGCCAAGGACGTGAAGCGCAAGGGGGTGGCCGTGCTCGCGGCGGAGCCAGACACGACGCACGGACGGGACCACCCTGAGTCGTCCAAGAGCAGCCGTCCATTCTGCGCCTTCCACAATGTGCACAGCCACAACACCAATGACTGTCAGGAGCTCAGGGCCATTCGAGATGGATGCTTCGGTCGGCACCCCGAGCGCAATGACTGGGTCTATGGTCGAGGAGGAGGACGAGGCGGAGGACGCTCGGACGATCACGACCCCTGCTAGGAGTGGCGCGACCGGCCTCGTGAGGACCGCTCGCAGGACAAGCCCCGCAAGGGCGCATGGAGGGACCAGCCTCCCGAGGATCACCCTCAGGGCAACGCTGGCCTCCCTCCACTGCCGCCACCAAGAAGGAACGACGACCATCATTAGGACGAGGGGGTTGGGGGCTTCCAGGAGCCACGCGCTATCGCCTGCATCTTGGGCGAAGCTCAGCCCCCAGCATCCCAACGCGTCTTCAAGCAGTTTGCCCGCAAAGTGAATGCGGCTCTTCCCAGGCTCGAGGCCACACGCCCGCTCAGGTGGTCCAAGTGCGCCATCACCTTCAGCTCGGCGGATCAGCTCAAATGCACAGCTACCGCTGGCACCCTCCCGATGCTCTACTCACCATTCATCAGCAACGTCCAAGTCACCAAGACCCTCATCAACGGTGGCGCGGGGCTAAATGTCCTGTCTGTCGAGACATTCGACAGTCTCCAAGTGCCATACGATCAGCTACAGCATACCAAGCCTTTCTCAGGAGTTACCGACGGCTCCACCACCCCGATAGAGCAAGTCCGCCTCCCTATGACCTTTGGCCAGCGCGAAAACTACCGCACCGAGCTCATCGACTTCAACGTCGCCCACATCTGCCTGCCGTACAACGCCATCCTCGGGTATCTAGCCCTGGCCAAGTCCATGGTAGTGACCCACCATGGTTACAACGTCCTCAAGATGCTAGGAAGCAGCAGGATCATCACAGTCCCCTGTGAAGAAAGAGATGCAATGTGCTCCCTCGAGCGTGTCTTTCAAGCCGCTGCAATTGAAGACCCAGACAGCGAGGACGCACAGTACCCTCCTGAGGCCATCCCCAAGAATAAGAAGCAGCTACTCTGCACCGGGCCTCAGAAGGGCGGCGTCTCCAGCGGCGCCACCTCAAGATCGGCGCCCATGCCTGGGGCGCCTCCCACCTGCAGAGAGGAAGGCGCGCCCCGCGCCCTCCTAGGGCGAGGCTCGGGGGCTCTCTTCTAGAGGGCCTCAAATTAGCCGACATCATGAGGGAGGCGCTCAGGCACCACGTGGAGGCGTGCTTTGCGGCACGTTTCCCTCAAGAGGGCACTGAGCGAGGAGCGTCTGGTGCTCAGGAGTTCGTCGAGAAGGCCGCCCAGGAACTTCAAGAACAAGAGCCATGCGCGGCGACCGCCGCCCACCTGGCGTAGCTCCCCATCCTGGCGAGGACGGCGGGCTGTGCGTCTGCATCGACATCCGAGGACTCAACAAAGCCGTGTCTCAGGAGCGCTTCTGGCCTTCGCGCTCTGGGTGTTGCGAGGGTCCACCTCATAGCTATGTCTGCATGCCATTAGGCTTGCCGAACATGGCGGCAACCTACCAGCTCACCTACGGAGCATCCTGGCAGCTCAGTTGGCTAGGCATCATGCAGTCCTAGTGGAGATGGAGACGGTCCTCAAGGAACCGCCCGAGCCCCCAGAGTCTCCCGAGGCTCAGGGTCTAGGCGGCTCATGAGGAGCGGCTCCTTGGTCACGTCTCTTCGGCTACCCCAACTCTCCTTCGACAACGGAACCAAGTGACACTTTCCAAGTTTATTCAGCTGGGAGCGCCCCTTAGGCTGCATTATTCCCAGGTCGCACGGGCCTGTCCCTGCAGCGTGTATCATTTTACATCTTTAGCTTACCTTGCTGGGGGCGGCCCTCGGGCTGCATCATCCCCAAGCCGCTTGGGTCCGTCCCAGTGGCCTGTATCATTCTCGCATTTATCTAAGTTAGCTCCTACCATCTCATGATTTATCGTCAACCCGCCCGGATCCTCGCTACTATGGGAGCCACGCGCCGGTCGTCTTTCTTCAGGATCCTTCGCATGAGAAGCCTAGGCACGACGTCTGTGCTCGAGCCCGTCCCTGCAGCGTCCATAAAACCAACGGCCAAGCTCTATCCGGCGGGCCGTCCCCGTTCACGTCACCTCCTAGGGTCATTGGTGCTTGGCCTTCTCATGCGATAGCCTCAGGAGATTCGCTCGACGTAGGTTGACTAACCACCATGCAGGACCACGCCGATCATCAAGAACCAAGACCAGGCGCAACCCGCATTGAGGTAGGGACTCGTGAGTCCCGCACGGGCTCACGAGTGCCCAGACACACCTCGTCTAGCCCTGCCGTGCAAGCCACGCGTCAGGGCGGGGCTGTACACGCCCCGGGGGCTCCACTCAAAGGGAGCCCTCACCCACGCACCAGTGGAAGCACCATGCTCCGCGCTGGCAGTCGACACTGCCGAGGAGCGGCTATGTCCGTGCAAGTGCGTAAGTGCTATGCTCTGCGCTGGTGATAAACAACTGAGGGCGGCCCCCTAGCCGTACCAACCTCAGGGAGCCACCCGGCTTAGTGTCCAGCCTCCCCGCAATGCTTTCCCCCCGAGAGAGCCGCGCGAGGGGGCTAGGCACGAGGGCTACGCTCAGGTCATGCCCAAGCGTGCGCCGCCCTGCCAGGTCTCTAGGACCTAGTCGTCGCGCGCCCTCCCAAGCGGAGCCAAGGTATGAAGGTCGTTTGGACGTCAAGGGGGACTCCTGAGCATCGCGACTCAGGAGCCTAATTGGCCACGTAGCCCCTCGCTCCTTGGTCTCATCCTGGTGATCTGGACGACCCAATGGTGTTTGAGGTATGTGCGGGGCCGGGCCCTGCCGACGTAAAACACTAGGCCTACTCCCGCACCTTCTCCGTGTAAGCTGTTTGCACGTTAAGGGGGACTCCTGAGCATCGCGACTCAGGAGCCTAACTGGCCACGTAGCCCCTCACTCTTGGTCTCTTCCTGGTGATCCGGACGAGCCAATGGAGGCTGAGGTATGCACGGGGTCAGGCCCTGCCGACACAGAACACCAAGCAAATAGGATGGAAATTGCGAAATCACAAACAAATATTACAAGACATATTGTTCTCCCAGTACCAGGCACAAGTTTAAATGCCTCCACGAGGCATGGTGCATGTTGCAGGGATAAAACAGGAAAAGGAGTCGCAGGCAAGCCACTCATCATCCCTGGACGGTGCCATCAGCAGTACCACCAGTCAAGGGCGCAATATTGAAGGCGTGGAACTTCTTCAGCAATGCCTCCACCTGGCCCTTCATGGCTTCAGCAGCAGCGACGTAGTACTCGTTGTCCACAGGCTCCAGCAGCTCATCAAGATTGGCGTCAGGGTCGCGGAGGTACAGTTGGCTGAGGACCCGAGTCAGCGCGGCCGAGGAGATCGCGTAAGATTCCTCCTCTACCAAGGGATTGATCGCATCCATGACCTCCTCAAGTGCCTCGACCAGGTGAGGGAGCAGCTGGGCGGGGCCTTCGTCATCTTTCGCCAGTGGCTCCTCCAGGCCCTTCTCGTAGAGTGACCGCAGCGCCATGCGAGACCTCTCCTCAAGGGACTTGAAGGCCATGTGGTCCTCGGCCAAGACCTTTGCCTTGGCTTCCTAATCTCCCTTCTCCACCTTCATCCTCTGCTCCAGCTCCTCCAGCCGGCTACGCTCTGTGGCCTGCGCCTTTGCCAACTGCTCCATCTCGGTGTCGCAGCCCCTGACGGCGTCCTCTCGGGCCTTCATCCTTTCCTCCTCCGCCTTGCGTCCTCGAGCTTCGGTCGCACGCTCGTTGCGCATGGTCTCCAACTCGGCCTCCAACAACCAACAATGATCTTGGGTGGCCCCAGCGTCCTTCAGTGCCGCCTCACGAGCCACTGTAGCTTGGGTGACGGCCTGCTCATTCTTCTCGCAGGGCGTCATGGCCTGGCTCAGTGCCGCCCGGACGGATACATCGGAGTGAAGCCAGCCGGAGATCAGCTCTAGGCGCCCGGCCACCAGGTGACAGTCGGGGCCTTGAAGATCTTCTCGTAGCAGAGTCAGCGCAGAGAAAGCATGGTCCAAGCACTACAAAAAAAATATACTTCCGTGATGATACGTGTTTGTCTTAGTAGGTCGTGTTTTTGTCATGCATGTACATCCATGATGATTTTATGACAGAATCAAGATAGTCATACATGTGCTGTCGTAGAAGTGTTCCATGACATTACCAAAATTATCATCACGGAAGTGTCCACTTACATGACGATAAATCGCGCGTCACAGAAGTGCTTTCGTCATGGGTGACCGACACGTGGCATCCACCATAACGGAACGCCGTTAAGCTATCGGGTCGGGTTTTGGATCCGATAACCCGTTAACAGCCCCGACCAATGGGAAATTTCCACATGTAAAATTTCTTATTGGCCGGACGAAACACGTGTCAGCTCGTCAGTGGTTAGATAGGCGCCTATGAAATGTGTACACGTGCCACGGCCCACCACTGGCCCATTTAGCTTACAAAGCCGGCCCGTTTGACTTGGTCAAAAGTTAACGGGTTGGCCCATGAAAAAGCATGTTAACGGTCTCTTCGCAAATAGCCCGTTTTACGGCCCGTTAACTCACAGCCCGTTAGGCCCTAAAGGAAATCGGCCCAAGAACGTCATGTGGGCCGTCGAATATAACACTAGCCCATTTCACTTTTGGCCCATGTATGGCCCACGACGTCTTTCGGCCCATATGAGGCCTTCGTATCTTTCGGCCCTTTACAGGCCCACGGTGACTCTAGCCCATAATGAACAGTAATTTTCTTTGTACTTGTTAACGGCCCGTAATTTACATGGGCCGTTTCCAGCCCGTGTTAGCTTTCGGCCTATTGACGGCCCATACGTTCTTGGGCTCCTTTTCGGCCCTCGATTACTTCCGGCCCGTTACTGGCCTATTCCCCTAATGGGCCAAATTCGGCCCATGGCAAGAGTCGGCCCGTTACTGGCATGTTCCCCTAATGGGCCAAATTCGGCCCATGGCAAGAGTTGGCTCGTTACTGGCATGTTACCCTAATGGACCAAATTCGGCCCATGGCAAGACTCGGCCCGTTTCTGGCATGTTAACCCGTTGCGCCGTTTCCAGTTCGTCCTATATTCTGGCCCATTAACGACCCGTTATGCCTATGACAGAATTAAGCGTTTAAAGTCCTACGGCCTGTTAACAGCCCGTTACCGTGCTGGGCCGATACCAATTATGCCCAATTATGGCCCATGTAGACCCATTTATCCGATGGCCTGAGGCCCACCAATTATAGGCCCATTTATCAACGGCCCGAGGCCCACCGATTACAGGCCCATTTATCGATGGCCCGTAGGAGACCCATGGATCCTATGGCCCGTATATGGCTCATGGTAGTTGCAGCCACTAGCAAACCAGGGAATAAGAAGACTAGGAAATAAATAAGGCCGAAACTAACACTAGGCTATTAAGGCGATTGCACAGACTACATCCACTCGGCATCAAAGATCGCCACCAGTGCAAATATAGGGAACACCCTACACTATACAAAAATGGCTTGCTGTTTCCTTCAGCCGGTGGCTGCACGTTAAGAATAAATTTTGTATCGCACCAAAACAAATTACAACTATATAACAAAAGGAAGTTTGGCATAAAACTTAACAGTCTAGCAGATAAATGCACCACCAGAAGTTCAGAAGCTCAGTTCATTTGACCTGACTGTTACGTTTTCATGTTGTATTGTCCGATGGAGCACCATAACCCTCGCCTTCATTTCCCCTAGGCTCCTGAACAACATAGAAAATGTCTGATAGTCTGGTTTCAAACCATGCATATCTTGACGACATTGAGCAATGTTTCTCCTTGTTTCCCAAAGGGCCTCTAATGGCCTTGTGTCTGGACCGCAGATACAACATTGCTTTGAGCTTGCATATCTTGATCATGAGGCAGTTTGGACGATATTGCCTTAACAACCAACCGAGTATTACGTAGGAACGTGCTTTTGGCACTGTTAGTGGACAGGTACTGACCCACTGCAGCAAGAGCTGACATTGCGGTTATAGTTGCCTCGCCACCTTCAGAAGGTAGCGGTTCCACCATTTTTTCCATAGCTCGCTGAAAAGTTGAGGTTTTGCATTAGTAGTACCAGAACAGAAGATATTAAGGAGGCAGCAAAACCAAATAAAATAGCTTTGGTCTATATACAGAACTTATTCTGGTGAACCCATGTAAAATATTAGTTGTATTTTATTGCAAAGTACATAATAAAACCAGGTTCCAAACATATGACCATGTACCATCGCTAATATATTGTCTATTTCTTCACATTGTATTGAGGGCTAAGGATAAAGAGACGAAGTTTATAATACGGTAAGCATCATTCATATCACAAAACAACTGAGAACAGACAAACAGTGTAACGTTGTGTGGGCAAGTCCAACATGGAACTAGATTACGGGTCAAGATCAAAGGAACATCACTCCTCTCTTTTGAACCTTGTAAGGTGCAATAATACGCTAAGACAATTGTGTATAAAATTGAAAAAAGTAATAGACGTTGGCTACAAACCATGTAGTTCAAGGCACAAGTTAGAGTAAGTAGTAATTAAAAGGCATGAGGATTAAGGACTTACAACAGCGGCTTTGACTGGTGTAGTCATGCCCTTCTTCTTGCTGGTGTGACAGTCCTTGAAGATTTCCATAGCATTTGGTTCAGGTACTTTTTGGTCCTTGCGGTCTTTCCTCTGCATTTCGAACAAGTCAATATAGATCTAATAATATGATATAGCGAAAAGAGTGAAACAGCAGCTAATTACAAGAGCCTCGCAGTGTGCAATATAGCTACGATATCCTATCGTTTGTTGGAATTTCACTTTCATACGGTTGGCCTTGTTCTTTGAATAGTTCACATACAAGAAGATAGATTTGTGTGGCACATGCGTAAATAGGACTTCAACATGTGATCTGATCACATATATATAATGTACCTGATACTTCGGATCAGACCAGTGTTTAACAAGGCACCTCCAGTCTTGATCCGATATATTTTCCACTGGAGATGTTTGGGAAAGTTCACTGTTAGCCTTGCCTTCAAAGTGAGTTTTCCTCAAGTTATACCGATACTGTCGCAGAGCAGACTTGAAAACATGGGTGCAAGCTTGTCTGGTTGCATCATCTTGGCTATCCAACTTGAAACTCATCTGTTGAAAATTATGGGAGTCTCATTATCAGCAACCTAGAAAGTATGGGACAGAGCAAGATGATATTACTAGTTTCCATACATAACCATACTTACAGATAAATGGTCGAGGAAGGTGTTGAACTAGGTTTCGTCTTTGTCATTCCTGTACTGAATCCATGTTGGGAGGATACGTACATGACACCTAATGGCAACCGCTGCCTCTGATACTAATTTGGCTGACTTTGTAGCATCACGTGGCCTTTTTAAACCTGCCTCAAAATGGATCTCCATTCTTCCTCCTCTAGATTTAGTTAACCTATCGAGCATTATCCCTAATGTTTGTTTCCTCTTGAGCCTAGGTGCTAGTCCAACAACGAACATAGGAAGTGTTAGTGTACATCAAACTGTGAGACTACATATAAAGAAGCATGCAACTGTAACTTGACTCCAGCAACTACCTTCTTGCTGTTGAAGCTCACAAGGTTCATCTGATATTGCCAACTCGTCTTGTGTCAAGAGCACTTGGGAAGTAGTGTCAGGTGCAAGGGAGCTTGGGAACATGCTGCTAGCTCAGTTGACGCACGAGTAAGTCGTGCAGCTGGTAGTACTGTGGTAGGTGTTGCAAGAACTAGGGCTATCTCTGCTTGTTTGGTGGCAGCTATTTGTTTCTGTTTGGATTTTTTTGCAGCTCGTGTAGCATGGGATGCCGTGTTTGTAGAATTTTCTGCTGGACTTTGACCTTCTATTGCACCATTAGTACCAGCAGAATCTGCAGGATTCATCCGCTTCTCATTCCCTGCCATTCCGTGTTTCTTCCTCTTTCTCTATGCCATGTTAAGTCAAGCCGACAAGAAAAACGAATTACAATTTAGTTCTTCAGAACAAATTGATGTGTGATGCAGACGAACTAAACTTTCATGTTAGACAACCACATGATAGGAGGATGTAATATGTATGAAAAACAGGACGGAAGAGATAACCAGAACTATGATGTGTAAACTAAGAAGAAGACATTTCTCCAAATTAGAAGCAATGCAATGTAAGGTAGACACCATATGAAAGATGCTACAAATATCGCTCTGCCAATTTAACAATGTCTCATCATAAATGGCGTTTAAACAAATGTGAAGCAGTACAAGAAATAAATGATATGCAAGATGCAAACAACATCACACTACCATGTTAGAGGTCTCTCGTCATTAGTGCCATTGCATATTCACAGCATTGCATATTCACAGCTTATGATGTGTAAACTAAGGAGAAGGCATTTCAACAAATTAGAAGCAATGAAAGCTAGACACCATATGAAATATGCAATGAATATCACTCTACCAAGTTAAAACGGTCTCGTCATAAGTGCCATTTCAACAAATTAGTAGTACAAGCTAGAAAAGAATGTGAGATGTAACCTATATGACACTCCAAAGTCAAACGTGTCTTATGATAAGTGATTGTTGCAGGTTACACAACAATAGTAATTTGATGTAAGAACATGGTGTGATAGATAGATTTGTATGTTCTAGAAACAGGAACACGTGTCTTATTCAAGTATAATGTGTAAAGTAAGCAGATGGAATTCAAAAAAATTAGAAGCAATACAAGCTAGACATCACACATAACATGCAACCACATATAACAGCGCCAAGTTAGAGGGAGCACCAGTGATGCTTCACTAGGGGACACGTGCTCATCATAAACACAGCTTTGTTGAGTGTCTATGCATGTGTTGTCTTGGAAATCATCTTGGGGGTGTGGAGGAGTAGAAACTGTAGACGCCCTCCGTTCGGAAGGAGCACCTTTATCCGCTGCCTTGCTAACTTCCTTCCGCTTTATTGATTTTTAATGTCAAGTAAAACCGACAAGAAAAAGCAATAAAATTCTCTCTTCAAAACTCATTCATGCATGATACTGACAATCACTACTTTGATGTAAGGCAAACACATGATACCAGGATGGAATATGTACGAAAAACAGGACGGCATGGCATGTTCACAACTGTTTGTGTAAACTAAGCAGAAACCATTCCAGCAAATAAGAAGCAATGCAAGGTAGACACCACATGAAAGATGCAACCAATATGACTCTACGAAGTTAAAAGCGTCCCATCATAAATGGAATTTCAACAAATTAGAAGCAGCGCATGCTATAAATCATATGAAAGATGCAACTAATATCACACTGCATATACTAAAGGTGTCTCGTCATATTGATTGATGCGGGATACAAAAATCAATTGTTTTATGTAAGGACATGCTTAATAGACAGATGTACTATGTACTAAATACAGGAACGCATGTCACATTAACAGGTATAATGAGCTAAGCAGACTAGCACATGCAGTTTAACCAGATTGGAAGAATTACAATCTAGACACCATATGCAACATGCAACCACATATCATGCTGCCAATTTAGAGCAAGCACCTGCGATGCTAGTGTAGGGGAAATGCTGTAATCAACTACAGAGCAACATTCACTATCTTCATCTAGCATTTCTGTTTCTTGAGAATCATGTCGGGAGGCTGACGCTGCATTCTTTAAATGAGGAGTAGTCCCCTTGCCTGCCTGCCTCGTCATAAGTGATTAATGAGGGATACACAAGAACATTAGCTTGATGTAAGAACATGGTTAATACACATATGTACTAGTATGTACCAAAAACAGAAAGGCATGTCATATTCAAAGGTATAATGTGTAAGCTAAGCAGATGCAATTTAACCAAATTGTAAGCAATACAAGCTAGACATCCGGCTGGAGTGGTGAACATGATCATCTAGGACCTGAGAGCCTGGTGGGAGGCGGGCTGCTTTGCCACCATCACAGCTTTTTAGTTGGCTTCTAGGTGATGCCTGTCTTTGTTGGGCTTGTCACTAGCTCGGCCTATTTGTCTTCTGGTGCTCACGGGATGGTGGTTCATGTAAAAAATATCTGTCTTATCTTAATAAAGACCGACTTCGGCCTTTCGAATACAAGCTAGACACCATATGGAACATGCAACCACATATGACACCGCAAGCACCTGGGATGGTGGTTCATTGCGAGCGAGGTCATCAACTCCAGAGCTACGTTTACCGTCTCCATCTGCTGACACTGCACCCTATATAGCACTGTAACATGCCATGCCTAGCCGCGTAGAAAGCTGGCACGACTTGTCTCTTTTCTTTTTTGCTTCTCTCGAGGCAGACTCTGAAATACCCTTGCATAAAACACAATAGTGAGAGTATGGCTGAAGTGTGTGCAGAACTAGTGCACTGTAAAAGTAGCAGATAGCAGGTGGCTGAAAAATAAATGACAGGAGACATATGATAGCTCTACAACATTGCATGGCAAACAAAATTAGATTGTACTCCGTATGATTTTGTAATATATGAGCACAGGAAATGCAGGTACTTCTCCAGCACACCACCACCTGTGGTCATATCTAAGATAACAGTCGACTGAAAATAAATAGGTTAGTCGATTTTTTTAATGAACCGTCTGATCTATAAGGAACGGGCAGATGGCCTTCGTCTACATCCCGCCAGTCACTGTTGACGATCTTTCTCGAACCGCCAGCGACCAACGGCCCAGACCCCTGCCTCCGCCGCCCCGCCCTCCCATCGACCTCACACCACCGTCGTTCTTGGCAGCGCCCCCAGGCCATCCCTTTAATCCCGGCCGACCTCAAAGGCGCTGCTTCCCCGGTGTAATAGTCGTACTAGCGCGTGTTACGCCAGGGAATGCTTCCGTTAATTGGGAATCAACTGGCCAGAAATTGAAATTTAGGGGGGCGACGGACCTCTAGCTAAGGTGAAATAGTATATGAGGAGAAACCTTGTGCATCACGAGTTACTAGGAACATCTAGTATCAAGAAGAAGCGGTCAACTAGTGTCTTCTATGGGATGAATATCGTGCAAGCAGAGACGTAAGATTTGCACGAATAAGGAGAGAGGAGTACCTTCTTCGGTTGCCAGTGTGGTCACTCCATATGTTGCGCCGATCTTCTTCTTTTTACCGGGGAAACCAATGTTCTGGAGGGTGCAGGCTTGGACGAACCCATGGCCAAATTGTTGACTGTGTTGCCGTGGCCGTATGTCGGAGGAGGGGAAGCAGATCCGAGGCGGCAAAGGACGGCATAGCAGGAACAGCTCTGGTGCAGTGGAGGGTGGCGAAGTTGGAGCGGCAGCGGTGAGGGGCAGGACTGTGTGGTTGAACTGGCTCGGGTACGGACTGCTCGGCCTCGGCTTCAACTACTAGCCATGGAGGGCGTTGCGGTTGAGGTTGCTGTGGACAACAACGTCGGGGTATCGGCTCCGGCGTGATGGAGGAGGGCGGAGGTTGATGGCTGGGATGGGGTGGCAGACGGAGGACACCGGGCTTTCGGTGCTGGTGGAGAGGTAGTTTTGGCGCCCATGGAGTACAAATGGGGAATCGAACGGGTGGGGGAAACCATGTTTCGGTCTGGGACGCGCTTGTTTTTGGCTTTTTGAACAGAAGATGGGACGCGCTTGTTTGAAATTTGGGGAAAGTACAAACTTTGCCCCCCTCTTAAATTTCAGACCTACTGCGGGTCGGGGGTAGGATGGTAATCCCAGGTGTCCCAAATAGTGGGCGGGAGCGATTTCGGTCGTGCGCATGTGTGCTTAGGTGGCCATTGTGTATGAATGTTTGTCGGAGGCGGTTGCGTGGCGTCTAGATGAAGCTACAAACCTACCCCGGTTTAGACCTTTGGACGTCGGGCCGGTAGGTTTCACGGGTCGGAGTTATTAGAAAAGTAATTTCCTTGTACTACCAAACATTGGTCTCACGCGGTTTTTGGGCGAGTAGAGGCTCTTTTGGCGCTTCGTTCGAAATTTTGAAACACAAGCATTCACATTTAGAGTACTCTTGAACTATGAGGATTGATCTAAATAGACAACGTTATATTTGACCTTGTATGTTTGAAAACCTCATTAAATATCTGCTTCTTTTTGAAATTTTGACACTTGAAAATCTTATAACTACGATTATTTTGGAATGGAGGAGCTAAATTTGAATCTATTTTGTACACAACTACATATGCTATTATGTACAAAATCAGAGCAAAGATTGGTGGCCCCATAATTTAGGTATGGTTTACAAATGCCATGATATCAAATTCAAATAATTGAATGGACTTCATGTTGAATTCGATTTTTTTTAAACCACCTTAAGTTGAATTCAAATGTATGCTAGTTCATAGGTAGCTATTTATAATGTCCATTGTGTAACTTTCATATTTATAATGTGCTTTACACACAGAACATGAACTATACTCACGTTATATTCGATTGCTAAAGCGATGCATCGTATGGAGTTCAAAATACTAACTATGTGGATCAATTGTGTCGAATAATAACATAGACATGCTCAAATTCGATAGAATCCAGATGTCTGATGGATCAATGACCGCTCCTTACGCGAATTGCAAATATCATGATCCCATCCTAATATTTGAATACAATTTATATCTTTAATCAATGTGTAGAGAAGTCTTTTACGTGTAGTTTCACTCTCCATCGGTGGTCTCTCACACATGATCACACACTCTCTCCCGAGGTGTCTTTCTTGCACACATGCTCTAGATATAACCCTCCCTCCCTCTCGTAACCATTTACAACTGTTTTCATTAACCTTTATCACAAGTATTGTTCCTCTCGCAAACATACACACACACAATCCTCATCGACCCTTTCTATATACATGGACCTGCCTACGTGTCTCATGTACGTACATTATCTTTACGCATGTCTCTCACGCATTGTCTCACACCTCTCTTCCTAATCGACGAGTATGATTCTAGTAGAGCATTCTGTAGGATGCCCCTTAAAGTTAGGTTGGATAAATAGTAACATCAGAGATAAAGGGGTTACCTTAGTCCAAGAACCTAGGGTTACAAATCCTAGCCGGCTTTGTCAGCGGACACAGAGTCCTTCACAATTATGCTATCTTTGTCTTGTACGACTAGTCATCCATGGGTCTTCCTAAATGTGTCATGGGCCGACCAATGTGGCGCAGGACGGAACCGAATGAAGGGCCTCACCTCGACCCACCGGACCGCATGTGGTGACACACCCTTTGCCCCCACGTCTCATTATCTTCTCACACCCACACATATCAACACAAACACCACACACACAGAAAATTTCTCATGGTGCCTCTATTCCCTCCCCCTTGCATATACACACTCAAGGGAATGGAATCTCTTGTCATGACATCATATTCGTCTATCTCTCTAGACCACTCTCATTTCTCGTGCTATCTCTCCCATGCCCCCCCCCCCGTCGGCCCCTCTATCCATGCCTCTCTCGAATACATAAT
This sequence comes from Triticum dicoccoides, assembly GCF_002162155.2. Taxonomy (NCBI): domain Eukaryota; kingdom Viridiplantae; phylum Streptophyta; class Magnoliopsida; order Poales; family Poaceae; genus Triticum; species Triticum dicoccoides. The sequence goes on along the minus strand of NC_041393.1, from coordinate 197,080,419 downwards.
ACACACACATACCTCTCTAGGCCCCGCCAAATGCATCAACTACACATTCACACATGTTACATCACGTACCCCATTGATCTTAAAAGCCCTCTCTTCACGTTTATTTCGCATACAACATTCCTTTTGAATAAAGTGTGGCCAAAAAATAATTTTAGAGTTTCTGCATATATACAACATTACAAAGTTATATGGAGAAGTATGAACGCTAATTTGCATTGCATGGTGCCCACAATGATATTTATTCCGCACTGTGAATTTGTATATTTTTATACTATATACAAAGTTAGTCATAATAAAGAGAAACGAAGAGCATCTCTCTCTCCATCGCATACCGCCCTGTACGCCCCTTTCACGTATGCACACAAAACTATCTCCAGGTCCTCTAAAAGTAAGCCCCCAGAGAATTCATGCGTGTTTCATCTTTCTCTCGCGATATATGCAATGGCGATCATTGTATTTGAAGCGAAAGCACCATACATACATTGGAGTTCATAATCCACTCATTACAGTCACCATTTACGTTTAGTGGTTAATATACAGTCACGGGCTCACCGTACAACTCTGTATTTGCTCATGACATGACTAGTTGACCAGTTAAACGCTCCACGTGGCACCTCTAGTGTTGCATCACATTATCTCACTACCATCGTGCCCACCCGTCGACTTGTATCTACTCTACATTTACACTCTTATAAAATACATAAAAACACTCTTATAAAAAACAGAGTGGTGATGATGGTGTGCCAGCCATCCTGCAATATAGGCCGTCCGATTTATATCTGATGGATAGGAAAGAAACTATGGCAATTTTGCAAAAAGGTACCCACACACCTCTCCACATTTGCAAATAAGGACATCCCTCGTCATCCTTTTCTCTCACAAGATAAACAAGTCATACAAATGCATCTTGATGTTACGTGCAACGCACGGGCATCTTGCTAGTAAGAATGAAAAAAATGACAAAAAAATATTTTGACGGTGGTTCGAAGTCATGACCACGGGCACAGCGAACAAGGTGGCCTTGTATTGGTATGCTGAGCCGTCTGTTTTAACACACAAGAGCTGGTGTGGTGATTATACACACACGCACGCATGCACACGAACTGCATCCATGCAACACTCACACAAACACATGCACCCACGCACGCAGGCAACACTCACACGTACACACGCAGCCACGCACGCACGCAACACTCACACGCACACATGCACGCATGCATACACACACCAGTATACCACACGACCAACACACACTCTCACGCTCAAGTGCTCAACCTACACGTGCATGCGCACACATCAGGCCCTGACAGACACATACACAACCAGGTGATTCCCGCGCACGGGTTGGAGCCTTGTCGCGCCTGCATAAATTTTTGTTTATCTAACCTTTTCCCTATGCAAATTGACAGGTGGGACCCACAAGGAACGTGGTCAATTTAACTAGTCAACATGGCGCCACCAGACTATTTTGCCGGTGAACAGAGTGCAATCCGATGCTGAACTGTGAGCAAGTGACCGGATAATCACCGCAAAACGTATATAGTGACCGTTATCAGCTTATTCTGAAGTTCGGTGACCGTATTACGCTTTTCTCTCTGTAGGACCTCGAAAACTACATCTCTACACGTTCTCGCATGTTACATCTAACAACTATGCAATACAGCACTACTACTACACTCTAACACAATAAATCATATGTGTTTTTAGTTTTACTAGATATCATATTGTTACTTATAATTATTCAGTTTGCATACATTAAAATTGTCTTTGAAATGTATGGCCAGTATCATCTACCGCACGGGAAAAATCCCGCCCTTTCCTATTTAATCGGGTTTGTATATTTAGCACATGACCAGCCCAGTTTGGTTTTTTCCTTTCTGAAAAATGGCTAGCCAGCTATTTTTTTTTTGCAGAATAACCAACATAGGCATACTTGCTTTTCTACGCCCTGCTGGCCCAGAAATCTTTCAAGATGATGAGGGATGCATTTTGCCCAGAAAATGGGCTATAAGTAATAAGAAATGGGCTATAATTAATAATAAATGTGCTATAAAATGAAAAAAAATACAGCGAACAGGCAGTTAGTTCCAAAATATTGTTTTCTTTCGTATTTTGATATTTTAAATTTCATTGTTTTTGTGCGGGAAAATTTTCATTGAATTTAAATTAAGGTATATTTAGATTTAAAATTAATTTGATTCTGGCTAGAAATTTCGGGTTGTATGCTGTTTGGGACAGATTTGGAGGCTGACTTGTGGGTCTACTAGGGTGACGTGTACTTTGGCTTTGTCAACTTAGTCCACAAACGATTCTAGCAGCAGTGACCGTTGGATGTTAATCCAACGGCAGTGCTGCTTCTTCAATATTTGATCTTCTTGCTCCAGCCGCCCAAACCAGCTCCGGTGGGACTGCCTGCTCCCGCCTCCCGTGGCCGGCTGTGCTGCCGCACAGGCCGCACCGCCCCACCCTACTTCATTGCTGGCAAGGACAATCCTCTACTCACCCACACCTCCTGTTATTTTCCGGCAACGGCAGCCGGAACAGTAAACCCTCGTACTCCCCACCGCGTGGGCAACCATTGCCGAGTCTTCCCCGGCTCCCTGTCATTCCCTTCCAAGGCCTCGCCGTCGTCCACCGCCATGGTGCTCTCGGCGCGGCCTAGTCAACGTGGTCAACGAATGACATCCATCGGCCGTGGACTTTATGCGCAAAATAATGATCCCTCCACCTGACAACTGGGACCCACCGGAAGGGCCTCTGTATTTCATGAAAAAAACGTTCCTCCGCTGACATGTCGGACCAACCAGCTATATCTTTGCACGCAAGGAAGTGCTCCTTATTACGCACAAAAAAATGAATACCCCCTGCTAGCTGGGACCCACCATAGTCGAAGGATGACTTGTGGGCCAACTAAGTTGACGGGGACGGAGGGCTTTGTCAACTTAGTCAATATGAACGATTCTATCTCAAGTGACCATACGATGTCCATCCAATGGCCGTAGTGCTTCTTCAACCTCTGTTCTTCTTGATCCAACCTCCCAAAGCAGCGCCGGTCGTGTTGCATGCTCCTGCCTCCCATGGCTGGCTATGCTGCCGCGGAGGCCTCACCGCCCCCTACTATTCCCACCGCTGGCCAGGCCCTGCGGCGGCAGCAGCCTCACACTGCAGCTGAACCAGTGAACCCTCGTACTCCTCTCCGCGCGGGCTTCCACTGCCGCGTCTTTCCCGGCTCTGCGTCGTCCCCTTCCTAGGCCTCGCCATCGTCCACCGCCGTGGTGCTCTCGGCGCGGCCTGGTCAACGTGATCAAGGAATGACTTCCATCGAACGCGGAATGTACGTGGAGAGGCTGACAGCTGGGTCCACGGCCGCAGCAAGGAAGTACATCCTTATTACGCGGAAAATAATGATTCCTCCACCTGACAGCTGGGACCCACCGGACGGGCCACTGTATTTCGCGGAAAAAATGTTTCCCCCTGACTACTGGGACCCACCAGCTTCATCTTCACACGCAAGGAAGTGCGTCCGGGCAAAAAAAACGATTCGCCCCCCTAACTGCTGGGACCCACCAGCTACACCTTCGCATGCAAGGAAGTGCGTCCGGGCAAAAAAAAACGATTCACCCCCTTGACTGCTGGGACCCACCAGCTACATCTTCGCAGGCAAGGAAGTGCCTGACAGTCGGGACCCACCTAGTCGAAGCGTACATAGCATTGTCATCCTGGTCGCGAACGTGTACGTACATACTGGTCGATGTAGAGGCGCGCACGTGTCATAGTAGAGGCGCGCACATGTAGTAGTAGAGGCGCGCACGTAGCATGTACACGTACGTACAGCGGCCAGGGTGCAAGAAAGAAAATACGGCCACATATGTGTACATACGAGCGGTGTCTCGAATGCCTACTCGCGCATACGTACGGCGAGGGCTCGTGTACATGGCTGGGTCGGAATGGAGAAACAGTGTCGTCGTCGTGTTCATGGGGAGGCAACGGAATACGTCGTGTTCATGGGGAGGCAACGGAATGCATCGTGTTCATTGGGAGGCAACGGAACACATGGGAGCCAACCGGCTGGGTCAGAACGGAATGCGTGGTCGTGTTTATCGGGAGGGCTTGGATGGAACAGGCGATGGAAACGAGGCTTGGCGTACTGCACAACGGAGGAAACGGCCTTGTGTTCGACCGGCCACGTTCGAAACGGGTTCTTGTTCATCGGGAGGGGTCTGGCGTACCGCAAAACGAAGGAAACGGACCTCCTACGGTCGAAACGGGGGTCTTGTTGATCGGGAGGGGTGTGGCGTACCGCAAAACGGACGAAACGGACTTGTGTTGGAGCGCTACGGTCGAAACAGGGGTCCTGTTCATCGGAAGGGGTGTGGGGTACCACAAAACAGGACTCCACGGGATACTGTTCATCTCCACCATCGACCTCCTCCAGCCTCCACGGGCTACCGTCGACCTCCTCCAGCCTCCATGGGCTCCTGTTCATCCAGCCTCCACCGCGCGCTACTCCACCGACTCTTGTTCAACCACCCCTCCACGGGCACCCCTCCACCGTCTATTGTTCATCCAGCCCTCCACACCACGGGGTCCTGTTCAACCACCCCTCTACGGCCACCCCTCCACAGTCTACTGTTCATCCAACCCTCCACACCACAGGGTCTTGTTCATCCAGA
>NC_041393.1:197036060-197075336 GCF_002162155.2 Triticum dicoccoides | reverse complement strand
GAGGCAGCATCGATCGGCTTCAGTTAGTAGAAGTAGCGAAGCAATCGCTCGATCGGGTTCAGTTAACAGCCATCGATCAATCGCTCGGGTTCAGTAACGCGTAGCCTGCAGTTCAATCGCTCAGGTTCAGTTAGAGCCCAACGCCTCGCTCGGGTTCAGTTAGAGCCAACTCCTCACATGTGTACGAGAGAAACGCGCATCGCTCGGCCCCCGACCTCCCACCGTAACCAGCAACTCCCCGAAATTTTCCTCCCCCTCGCTTCTACCATGGTTTTTTCCGTCATGGACGGCCCCAAGAATGTCATGCAGCTGTGTCTCCGGACCTCCCAGGACGAAAAGCCCATTTTCTTTCATTATTTTTTGTCATAGAAGTAGGAGCCCACCACATCTATGATGATACCGGGTTTTGTTACAATTATCGTCATAGAAGTGTCATATGTATGACAGAAAAAAATTCGTTCGGCCCAAAATGTCACGAATGTGTCTTTTTTTGTAGTGGAGACACCGGGGGAAGCAGAAGGACCAGGACGCAGCAGTGCGACGGAAGGTCAAGGGGGCAGCATCTTCACCATGGCCTGTGAGGCTGGTGGCTCCTGAGCTTTGGGGGCCTCAGCAACACAGCCGGACGTTGGCACCTCCGGAGCCAGCAGGGCCACGGGGGCTGACACGTCCCGAGGATTCTCCCCCAAGCCTCGCAAGGACGATTGAGCTAGAGAGGCGCGAGCATCATCTTTACCCTTCTCCATGGAAGGGGGAGCGGTCGCTGCAGGCAGTTTGCTCCCGACAGTACTGCCTCCTCCTCCTTCCTTTTCTTTGTCGTGGGCGTCGGCCTAATTGCACAATGGAGGAGCGTGAAGAATCAGCAACAGAAGTAAGGAAAAGGCAGGACAAGAACACTCACTGGTCCACCACAGCGTAGTCCCTCCGCTTCTTAAGCCTGAAACCTGAGAGCCTCGCGGACTGTGCGCGGTCACGCGGGTTCCACGAGCAGAATAAAGAGCAGCAGATGGGCAAGAAGCAGCTCCACGTAGCAGTAGGGCAGGGCGTCGTCACGGGAGATCAACACCGACCTGCCCTTCATCGGGATCTCGGCCGGTGACCTCCTTCGGGGGCTGGCCCGGGGCCTTGTGGAGCCTCCTGCCACGAGCGGCTCCCCCCTCTCCGGGGAGACAACGGCCTCGTCATCGTCATCAGGCAAGGTGCAGAGGATGTCGGCCTTGGTCGGATGGGAGGTTTCCCCCGCCTCTTCGCGAGTCGCCTCCGAGTCGCGCTCCTCATCCTCCTCATCCTCTTCCTCTTCATGAGACTCATCGGAAGATACATCCACCGGAGCTGTCACCACCAAGACATTTGAGGGTGTAGGTGGGACAAGCCCATGCCCATCAAAGACAGGCATGGCGGCAGCAACCTCCGTCCCATCTGGGCGGTGGAACAAGGGGAAGAAGGAATCCGGCGGGTACCCTTGGTCGTCCCCAACCAAGGAGCAGAGAGCCGGCCGCAACTCCTCGTCAGAAAGGGATCCCGGGGCAGGCAAAGATTGACAGGAGGAGAATGGAGTTGGGATGAAGATGGAGCTCGGATCTTGTAATGGCTGAGAACAGAGTAGAAGAAGTTGGAGAAGGGGGGAACCAACCCGGCAACGACACCGCTCATGAAGAAGGGGTAGAAAGTGCTTCCTGAGGCCTCCGGCTCGGCGGAGCCGACCTAGAGCATAGTCTTCCTCTTCTCGTCCATCTCTGCCGTCATCAGGAGGACAGAGGCGAGGTTCTTCTATGACATGTTGGGCGCATCGAGCGTGGGTTTGTACCAGGAGGGTGGAAGAGAGGCCCGAGGCTTCTTGGGCGCCATTGACGACCAGCTTGGGGAAGGATCCGGGTGAATCTAGAGACTTTGAGAGCAAAGAGCAACAAAGGGGATCTGAAGCAAGGCAAGGGAAGCAATTAAGGTAAATGCAGTCGCGCCAACCTTTTTGTCAATCGTGCAGTTCCTGAGGCAGCATGGGAAAGCGAAGACGCCCACGTCCTGTCAATCGCCGAGCGTCAACCGAGGCCGTAGGCTATTGGAGCTCGCGGCACTCCACAGTTGCCCCTTAGCTTCGCCTTGAAGCCAAGTCCGAGAGCGCCTTGGGCCCAGGGACTATTGTCGGCGTACTGGGAACGGGGGTCCCCAGACTTGCCTTCCTGCAGCCCACGGCGTGGCTCACCAGCAGCCTGGTACGGCCCGTCTTCATCAGCAAACACTCAAGAACCTCGCGAGGGGCCAAGCCTCGCGAGGCGGACGATGCAAGACCTCTTCTGGGGCGGCCTCACCAGGCTGGCTCATGAGGGGCAGAGAGATCAAGGCAAGGGGTTCCTCGCGAGGTTCCTGTGACGTAAGCCATGTTGACCAAGGCTAGGCGGGCACTAGACCACACAGAGTCCTCGTTTCCTCTTTAGTGCTAAAGAGGCAGGCGCAGGCGAGGAGTCCTGAGGCATCAAGCAAAGGTTTCCATATTGGTGCAACGAGACCAAGACCAGCAGGACGGCAGAACGGAGGTCACCGTGGAGCCTAGGACGACATCACCACCAGAGCTTTTGGCAGGCGAAGACCACCTTTATTCAGGATAACTTGTACTGGTTGTCCCCCTTCGAAATTGGCCGTTGTTGGATCCCTTCCCGCTCAATATTTGGGGAGAGGACCAGGGCCTCTATCAATAGGACTAGCCACCACAGTAGGAGGGAACGGATCTTGAGCTATTCAAATCATCCTCACACTCACAAGCTCACCAAAGCACAAGAACACCTCTCCCCAGGAGGCTGTTCTTCCCTTGTACTTGTTCATCCTCAGCCCAAGAGGCAATCCACCACACCACACACTGGAGTAGGGTATTACACCACATCAGTGGCCCAAACCAGTATAACTCTTGTGTCCCTTCTTCTTTGGGTTCCACGCAATAAGCCTTGAGATCGTGGTGAGGGCGTGAGTTAGGGAAGAGAGAGATCTTCGTGCGCACCCCAGAGTTCGAACCTTAAGGGTTTTGCCGGAACCCAGAATCCGACAGACCTCGCTGGGGCGCTTCATCTCCAAACTGGGAGAGCGTGCCCTACCATTCTTCAAGCTGATGAAGAAGAAGGGGCCGTTCGAATGGACCCCAGAGGCTAACCAGGAGTTCCAAGACCTCAAGAGATACATGACCAGCCCTCCGGTGATATTGGCACCCCGCCCTCTCGAGCCCCTGGTGCTTTACCTTGTCGCCACTCCCTACTCCTCCAGCGCAGCTCTAGTGGCGGTTCGGGAAGAGCACCAGGAAAATGATACGCCGCGCCGTGCCGCGCCCCCAGCTAGGGCAATACAAGACCCAGAGGGCACCGCAAGGTCTGCAGCAACACCAACGGATTACCGGGCCCAGCAAGACGGTGTCCTTGGACCTGCAGAGGCCCCAATGAGCAGCCAGGCTCTGGGGGCTCCATCACCTCAGGAGGCACCTCAATCTCCAACAGATGTAGGCCCCATCGACGCTCCCGCCCTCATCGAGCACCCAGTGTATTTCGTCAGCTCAGTACTGCAGGATGCAAGGGCACTGTAGCCCATGCCTAACAAGCTCTTTCTCGCTCTCTTGGTGGCCTCACGTAAACTGTGGCACTACTTCCAAGGTCACCCAATCAAGGTCGTCTCGGCCTACCTGCTGGAGAGGGTACTCAGGAGCCCCAACGCTGCCAAAAGAGTCGCTGAATGGAACATCAAGTTGTAGGCTTTCCAGCTGGAGTTCAGCACAACCAGGGTCATCAAGGGAGCCAGGCTCGCAGACTTCATGGTAGAATGGACGGACGCCCTGGGGCTTGAAGCAGGTGAGGATCGATCCCTCTCACCGGGAAGTGAAGCGCCAGATGGCTGGGTTATGTATTTTGATGGCGTGTTCGCGCGCCAGGGCGCGGGGGCTGGAGCAGTGCTCATCTCGCCCACTCAGGACAAGCTCTACTACGCCATGCAACTCTTCTTCCACCAAGGCGAGAAGGTCTCCAACAACATTGCGGAGTACGAAGGCCTCATAGCTGGCCTTAAAGTAGCAATGGCCCTGGCGGTAAAGCGCCTCACCATCAGGGGCGACTCGCAGCTTCTCGTCAACTTCCGCAACAAGGTATACGAGCCGAGGGACGAGCACATGGAGGCATACCTCGTGGAGGTACGCAAAATGGAAAAGCAGTTCCTGGGCCTAGAGTTGCAGCACATGCCCCGTGGCACCAACAAGGAGGCCGACGACATCGCCAAAAGAGCATCCAAGCGACAACCCCAAGAGCCTGGCGTCTTTGTGGAGCGGCTCTTCAAGCCGTCTGCAGCACCTCCGCTTTCGAGGCCAGCGCCACCTCGAGAGGAGCTCCCCCAACAACCTGCCTCGGGAGCCCCGGCCTGTGGCCTGACCTCGGGAGCACGCCTACTCCTGGCGCTCGAGCCTCAGGATGGGTGCTGGACCAAGAAGTTCAAGGAATACCTAACGCAAGGGACGCTGCCGGAGAAAGAGGAGGACGCGGACCGTGTGGCCCGACAGGCCACAGCGTACTTCATCCAAGACGGTGAGTTATACAGGAAGCGGCTGTCAGTATCCCGATCCTAAGTCACACCGATCTAGCATGTAACACATCATATCACTTTGCGGCCTCACGCACGGTATTCCCACGGGTGTCGCCTTACCATGCCCGGGACTGTTTGCGTCTTTTAGCACACGTATATGATAGTGCCGCTAGCATCCATATGACAAAGAACCCGGGCTGACATGGCTAGTCGTGAACCCAAAGTGGCACTAACTTACAGGGACTAGCATACATGACCCGACGACAAATGTGTCGGTCATCCGCGAGTGAATCTGGGCTGTAGCAGTTGGGCTAGTAGGACTCTGGAGAATCCAGGCTGTAGGAGGATAACAGCACTCCGGTAGACACCACGTGACATTTCCCCGAAGGGACAGACATAGGAACGAAGAAGGACACATGCCGGCCAGCCTAAGTATTCTGGAGAAGTAGCAAGCTATCAGGGCTTAGTGGAAGCACTAGGAGACATTTCCGGGTAACAGAGGCTACCAAGGATAAACAACTAGATAGTCTGATCCCACACATAGCAATACATATCACACGTACGCATAACATGCAAGTATGTGTTATACAACATGGCATCACAACATAACTCAACAACTCATATAGGTAAAGTCTCACAAGAGCCATCATAGCATTTATTACGAATAGGGGTCACATGACCCAACATTCAGAGCATACAAGCAACAAGCAGAAGTATTACATGTCTGAGTACAAACATCTACCAATGAAAAAGGCTGAAGAGCCTGACTATCTACAACATCCGATCAAGATCATAGCTGAGGTACAAGCTACTTGTCGAAGTCCACGGAAACTAGTAAGACCGAAGTCTCCGCTGCAAAAACAAAAATAAAGCAACATGAGTACAAAGGTACTCAGCAAGACTTATGTCAGATCCTATCATACATGCATTTGTATCAAGAAGGTAATGTGGGCTTTAGTTGCAGCAAGCCAGCTTTGACCCAGTGGCTATCATGTTCTACGACTACGAGAACTTCTTTGAGGTGAGACAACGCACACGAGTCCACTAATCACCACACAATACACTACTATGGATTCATCCCCGTCTCCCTACGAGAAGGCCATCCATGGCACTCACACTTGTCTTGAGCATTTTAGAGTATCCACTTCAAGTTGTCTATGTACCACGTAAGCATCCAAGAAGTCCATAACCGCGGACCCGGCTATTCGAATAGATCATGTTAACCCTGCAAGGGTGTACTTGTTCACACATGCTCTCGCCACTTACCGCCATGTACATGTCATGTAACTCGGCAACCTTCAAGCGGAAGCCTGGCGAGGGTGTCGGACGCGACCTGACTAACCACACAAGACTCTAGTGCAGGTTTATCGCCTATTTGGGTTCTATCCACAAGGGAGTCCGACCGAGGTTTCCATCACGACCCCAAATGATGTGTGCAGGGTTCCCGAGCCCACCATCTGGGTGCCACTCAGTACACTAGGCCACGTGTGCCTAGTCTATCCCAAGCCCACCCTGCCGGGTGCCACTTGGTAGAAAAATAACACTACCTACAAACACCAGAAACTAGTTGCGACTCCTGGACAGAGATCAAGTTGGTTAATAAGTCGAGAGGGGTCGAGTTACCGGAACCCAATGTGTGCTAGTATCGAGTCATTGGACAACATACATAGAACTTGGTGCTTAAGGACGGTTCCAGTGAGACAACCCACCATGTACTCCTACATGGCCTCTCACCGCTACCTTTACCAAATCGTGTTCACACACTTCACTCTCAGCATCAGAACGTAGCACTGCACTCCAATTCATTCCCAATGAATCAGACCTGACACACTCTAAGCAATAGCAGGCATGGAATGGTAGGAACACAACAATGGCTTCAATCAACTCTTACACATGCTAGTGGGTTTCAACTATTTACTGTGGCAATGACAGGTCATGCAGAGGAATGGGTTCAACTACCGCAGCACAAAGTAGCAATTGAATCATTGTTGTCCTAATGCAATAACAAAGAGCAGGAGCGAGAGAGTAGGATTGTATCAGAATGAACAAGGGTGTTTGCTTGCCTGGTAGATCAAAAGGGGAGGCACTGCTTCACATACAGGTACTCTGGAGCACTCTCCGGAGCAGGACCTATCTTGAAGGAACGATGTCGACAATATATAAACAAGCATATGCAACAATATGATGCATGAACATGGCATGAAGATGTGATGTTGTTTGAGCTAATGCAACTAGTTATTGTTTGGATGGAGTCCATTTGAACCAAAGATTCAAATGCATCTCCAAAATAAGCCCTTTATAAATGCCATTTTAGTGTTTCACTTATACAGCAGGTATAAGTTGGTTTGTCATGCATGAAACTGGTGCAGATGGATAGATTGGATTTTTCTGATAATTTTTCATATATAAATTATTTCAATCTGAGTTACGGTTGAATTTCTATGATTTTTTGAAGTTTATAGCATTTTCTGGAATTTCCTGATTTATTTTAAAACCAGAAAAGAATTAACTACGTCAGCACTGTGTCATGCAGCAAGTCAACAGCACTGACTGGGGTCAAACCTGACGTGTGGGGTCCACACGTCAGTGTCTCAGGGTTAATCGGGGGGTTTATTAGCTTAACTAGAAAGATTAGGGGCACTCGGCCCACTTGTCAGGGGGGTTGATTAGGTGGTGATTAGCTTAAGCTAATCACCTGACGGGCCGGACCCATGTGGAAGGGCTCAGGCGACGGGGCTCGCCGCCTGCAACCTCTCGACGCGGCGGAGTCCGCGCCACAGGACACGGGGACGGCGTCTGAGAGCACCGGGGCGTAGCCTGGGCTCGTCCGCGTCCAGGGGAGCAGACGGGAGGCTGCGGGGGCGGCGGAGCTCGCAAGAGGGGAGCTCTCAGCGACGGCCGGAGCTCAGGTCGAGTGGGCGCATGGCTACGGGGCACAGAAGAGCGGGAGAGAAGGGGGAACCGATGCACGAGCTCACGGCGGATTCGGGAGCGTCGTCTGAGAGCTCGGGGAAGGGCTGGAGTCGGCGGGGCGGCGATGGGGATCCACAGCGGCCGCAGGCGAAGATGGCGACGGCGATGGCTCCACGGGGCGCTCCAGCTTACGTGGCTCGACGGAGGGCTTCAGCGCGAGGAGGCGAAGCTCCTGGGCTTGTCGGAGAGGCGAGTGTCGGTGTCAAAACCGGCGGATCTCGGGTAGGGGGTCCCAATCTGTGTGTCTAGGCTGATGGTAACAGGAAGCAAGGGACACAATGTTTACCCAGGTTCGGGCCCTCTAGATGGAGGTAAAACCCTACTTCCTGCTTGATTAATATTGAGGATATGAGTAGTACAAGAGTAGATCTACCACGAGATCGTAGAGGCTAAACCCTAAGAGCTAGCCTATGATGGTATGATTGTAATTGCTATCGGCCTTCTAAGGACCAACCTCTCCGATTTATATAGACACCGGAGAGGGCTAGGGTTTACATGGAGTCGGTTACAAGGAAGGAAATAAAACATACAGATCGCCAGGCTTTCCTTCCACGCCAAGGAGAGTTGCATCCGGACACGGGACGGAGTCTTGAGTCTTGTGTCTTCACGCTTCAATAGTCCGGACGATGTATATAGTCCGGCTGTCCGGATACCCCCTAATCCAGGACTCCCTCAGTAGCCCCTGAACCAGGCTTCAATGACGATGAGTCTGGCACGCAGTCTTGTCTTCGGCATTGCAGGGCGGGTTCCATCTCCGAATACTCCAAAGTACCTGTTACGACGAACAATGTCCGGCACTCAATCAATGTTGTACTCCTCGGCTTTAGTGCCTCAATAATGACCATCTCCACGTGTCGAGCGAATATGAGGAGCCGAGGCATTTTTTGCATTTGCCACCCGCGACCCTTCCGGCGGGCCGTCTAATTGAAGAGACGGGGATTATCAGATCCAAACCTCACTCTCCCCCCTCGAGCAAGCATCCCACAGATTGCTCTGAAAAAAACCATTCCAACATGGCCGGTCGTCGCAGCTCTTCTGCTCGCTCTCCTCGCTCCAAGTCGGGGGATTGGGAAGAGTGTTCAGTTCCTCATAGCCGTTTGATAAATTTACAAACCCAAGGGTTTCTCCCACCGGTGTTTATGGTCCCCGTTCGAGCCGGAATAGCCACCTATAACGGAGGGGAACAAGCAGAGGGATCCCCTAATCCATCTCTAGAGGAGCGAATATGCTTTATCCCGCATCTGCTAAGTTGCGTTGGGTTTCCCATCCACCCGTTTCTTCACGGGCTCCTGGAGTTCTATGGTCTCCAGTTGCACAACCTTACCCCTGCCTCCGTACTACATATAGCGGGGTACGTCGCCCTTTGTGAGCTGTTTTTAGGCTGCGAACCTCACTTCGGGTTATGGAAGAAGTTGTTCTACCTCGTCCCCCGCACCCAGGGAGAATCCCTATGTCAAGTAGGCGGGGCCGACATATGGCACATTGCCGAGACCGGATACCTACCCGGCACTCCCAAGAAGGCACCAGAGAACTGGCCTTCAGAGTGGTTTTACATTGATGACATTCCCCTTCCGGGTCCAGTCCGGATGGGTCTCCCCAAGTTCAGTAACACCCTGCCGAGGGCACGTCTAAGCTAGCACCCTCGGGGGCCCCAAGAGGAGGATAGCATGGAAATACATTTCCTGATGAGCAGGATAAAGTTACTAGCCAAATCCGGACTGGCGATAGCCGAGGTCATGGAAATATGCATAATGTGGGGAGTGCAACCACTTCAATATCGGGGGAAGCCCATGTGGCACTTCAATGGGGAAGACGACGCACCCGCTGCGACCGTAAGGGTCCGGACTCCGCCACTGCTCTGGCAAGGATATTGTCCGATTTATACAAAGGGTAAGAGGAAGAATTCCTTCGCATTAAATCACGGTACGGATTCTCCATGTACAACCCCCCAGAGTTGGTAAGTCATCATTCCTTTCCCTGCTTCACTTACTTTAGCATTCTCTACTAAGATTATCCGCATCGATGTTTCCGAGCAGGAACTGAGGAGGGCCGCAGATGGAATCTTCAGCCCCTCCCCGCAGCCAGAGGACCCCGGAAGGGCCCTAGATCCAGGACTCCAAGAAGATCCGAATATTACTGTGGAGCTTGTCAACGGGTTATTTTATCAAGCGAGTTGTGATGGTGCCTCAGTGGCCATTATTGCCGACTATCCTGGACTGCTCCCTGTGTCGTGTGTAAGCCAAACTAAAGACCCTATCATCCAAAGATGACTCCCCTCAGGTATCATGCCTTACCCTTGAGGCATCGTGCCGTTTGCAGAGACGACGGTCGGAGCACGGGGCCGAGCCCCTAGGGACTCATCGAACACGGGCGTCCGGATCGGGCAGGCTCAAGAGGAAGGCGGTGAGGGTAGACACACCACTGCAGAGGTAAAGCAAAAACTTGTCCTGTGATTATGGTATTTGAAGTATAACATCGCCCTTCGTGTCCTGCCAGGAAAAGGAGCAGCCGGACTATATCCTGGGATCCCGCCAATCACGCCTCCACCAGCGGGGTTCAAGAACCGGTTTAGAGAGTGGAGGCGGACACGGGGCCAGTGCCGCATAGTTCTCCGACAGAGGACGTGGATATGCTACCGGCCACGAACTCCGAAGTAGAGAGCGCCATGAATCACCGACGTCGGAGGGCCGTGCTTCGGAACAACATCTTCTCCGAAGAGGCTTTTAATGCCTTCAATTCAGGGGACGCATACATCTGAGCAGCTCAAGGCGGGCTTGACCGAGCGACGGACCAGTATACCAAAGATATACGGGTAAGAACTTTTGATAAGCATGTATAACAGTAGCCCCTGAGACTTGAAACGGTTGGAACAATTGTTTTAAGGATCAATATATGCACAGGTCCTTGTAGATAAGAATGAACAATTAGCTCGGCAGCTGGAGGAATGCAAGGCCCAGCTGAGGGACACGGTTGTCAAGTTAGAGGAATCCCAGAAGGCCTCATCTGGTAACATTCGTCTCAATTGTACGAAGATGCACCAGTTAGTAAGCGGCTGGTATGACTAGTCTAACAGAAAATTTTGCAGACCATCGCGGGGTGAATCCGGAGGGCGTAAGAAATGATGACTCGCATCTCAAAAGGCAGCTAAAGGCTAGCCAGCACATTCTTACACAAGTTAGGCAGGAGAAGAACAATCTTCAAGATACCAATGTCCGACTGGATGTAGAATTAAAAGACGTTCGTGCCCAGCTGGCGGACTCCATGAAGGAGAACAAAAGGCTTCGACGCGGCATTTATGGTGAGTGCCTAGACGAACTGTATGATAGTTTGGCGAGGAAGTATATAGAAAGAATTTTGCTTGCAGGAATGTTAACGGGTCGCCCTGAGGAGGAGATGCCCTCATCTGCAAGTGATTTACTGCAAGGCATTTCGCAACTGCACGAGCGAGCTCGGCAAGTGATGCAGGGTGTTGCTCAGGCCTTGTGGCCATCAAGCTTGCTGCCGAATGGCATGGGGGAGCTTGTGGATATGCTTCAAGGAGCACGGCGGCGCTTCCGATTGTGGAAGATGTCCGTTTGCCGGCAAGGCGCAAGAGAAGCCTGGGCTATGGTGAAGACGCGCTACACCAAGCTGGACCCGAACCATATGGCCGAAGTAGGACCGGCAGGGCCCGATCGGCAAGAAATTCCCATGAGTCTGGTATATGACCAGGTAGCGTTAGCCGCTAAGTATTCTCAACAGGATTGTAAGCTAGATAGCCTGTTGGATGGTATAGAGGAGGAATATAATCAGTCCAAGTGACTGTGTAATTCAATGGACATAATTAGTCCCTAGTCGGATTAAAATCATTTGTCATGGTGAACCTTTTCGCGTCAGCCCCCGGATCCTACAGTCCGGGGTGTGTCCGAATACCCACTCAGTTATACAAAACAAGGGTATGCATGGAAACAAGGCGTAGGGGTCATAAGTTCTTGAATAGACAAGTACCCAACTAGTTATGTTATATTACATGGATAGTAAGAAACATCTTCCAGGGAGAATAGTTCCGTTAGGGGTTCCTTTCCCTAGGTACGCATGTGACAATGCACATGTCCGGACTGCGAACGATGGCGAAGGATACAAGACTTCTGGGGATTTATGTTGTAATAAACAAATACATCTTTTGTTCACCGACTGAATATTCTCTTAAGGAAACTAGCTTTCGGCTTCACCTAGTCTGAGGTACACATCTGGCTGAACCGGCAGTAACAATCGCAGAGCAGCTCCCCTTATGCCCTAGCCGAATTAACGGGAACGTAGGGCATAAACACAAGAGCCAGGCAACCCAGCTTGGCCACATCTTAAGTCATATCGATGCATACAATGGTGAAGAAAAGGCACATATGAAAAAAGAAATGCATATGTGATGGGCGAAAAGCCATTAGAGTATTTATTTTCAGCTTCCGTATAGGAAGCCCCCAGGTATTGCTTACACACGTAGTGCGGTCGGAGTAATCCGGAAGTCCGAACTGTATTAAATACTTTGTGTGAAGAGGAAGAAAAAGTCGAGAAAGGAGAAGGGATGGAGCATAAATAAAAGGGAGGGAGTAAGGAGATGAACATTGAGTTCGGCGTTAGGCGTAGAATCTCCGGAGTCTGGCCGCGTTCCATGGGTTCGGCTCGAGCCTTTTATCGGATGCATTACATAAGCGGTACGCTCCTCCGGTGAGAACTTTGTCAATGATGAAGGGACCTTCCCACTTGGGTTTGAGCTTGTCCTTCTTCTTCTCCGGTAGGCGTAGAACGAGCTCACCAATATTGTATGTTTTGGCCTGCACTTCTCTGCTTTGATATCGTCGAGCCTGCTGCTGATAGAATGCGGAGCAGGCTTTTGCAACGTCGCGCTCCTCCTCCGGGGCATCCAAGTTATCCTGCCGATCTAACTCGGCTTCCTTCTCTTTGTACATGCGTACACGTGGCGAATCATGTATTATGTCGCAGGGTAGTACTGCTTCCACGTCGTATACCATAAAAATGGTGTATATCCGGTAGTGCGATTCGGCGTGGTCCGCAGCCCTCGGAGTACGAAGTCGAGCTCTTCGACCCAGTGCGTATTCGACTCTGTCAAGGATCAAACTAGTCTGGGTTTGATGCCTCTCATGATGAGACCATTTGCCTGCTCTACCTGGCTGTTTGTTTGGGGATGGTAGACGGAAGCGTAATCAAGCTTAATGCCCATTTTTCCGCACCAAGTTTTCACTTCATCGGCTGTGAAATTTGAGCCATTATCAATGATGATGCTGTGGGGGACACCATAGGGGTGTACGACCCCGGATATGAAGTCTATTACTGGTCCGGATTCGGCCGTTTTGACTGGTTTGGCTTCTATCCATTTGGTGAACTTGTCCACCATGATCAATAAGTATTTTTTCTTATGGCTTCCCCCTTTAAGACATCCAACCATATCCAGCCTCCAGACCGCGAAGGGCCAAGTTATGGGGATTGTTTGGAGAGCGGTAGGGGGCATATGGCTCTGATTGGCGAAGAGCTGGCAACCGATGCAATGTTGGACAAGGTCCTATGCGTCTGCTCGTCCCGTCGGCCAATAGAAGCCTGTACGGAAGGCCTTACTGACTAGTGCTTGAGCCGCAGCGTGGTGCCCGCCCAGTCCGGCATGGATTTCAGCCAAGATCTGCCGCCCTTCCTCTTCGGAGATGCATCTTTGGAGCACTCCGGTAGCACTTTTCTTGTAGAGTTCCCCTTCGTGGACTTTGTAAGCTTTAGAACGTCGGACGATGCAGCGTGCTTCATTTTGGTCTTCGGGGAGCTCCTGTATATTTAGGTAGGCCAAGAAAGGCTCAGTCCACGGGGTGATTACGGCCATGATTTCGTGGGCCAAAGATGTTATTTCGGTGGCAGAGCCTCCGATTGTGTCTGATGGTTCAGAATCTGGGGGTGTGTTCGGATCCGTGCTAGTATTGCCGGACTCCCCTTCCCATACCACGGATGGCTTGAATATCCTTTCCAGGAATATGTTAGGTGGGATAGGGTCACGTTTGGCGCCGATGCGGGCGAGGACGTCCGCCGCTTGATTGTTTTCTCGAGCCACATGGTGGAATTCAAGCCCCTCGAACCGAGCTGATATTTTGAGGACGGCATTATGGTAGGCCGCCATTTTCGGATCCTTGGCATGAAAGTCTCCGTTTATTTGTGATATTGCGAGGTTCAAATCCCCGCACACTTCCAGGCATTGGATGCCCATAGAGACTGCCATCCGAAGACCGTGCAACAACGCCTCATATTCGGCTGCATTGTTGGAGTCTGTGTATAATATTTGGAGGACGTACTGGACCTTGTCTCCGGTGGGAGACGTCAGGACTACACCTGCTCCCAATCCGGCCAACATTTTGGAGCCGTCGAATTGCATGATCCAGTTGGAGTATGCTCCGTACTCTTTAGGGAGTTCGGCTTCTGTCCATTCGGCGACAAAGTCAGCCAGTACTTGCAACTTGATGGCTCACCGTGGTTTGTATGTTATGTCGAACGGAAGGAGCTCGATAGCCCATTTAGCAATCTGGCCCGTAGCCTCGCGGTTATTTATTATGTCATCGAGTGGTACTTCGGAGGCCACCGTAATCGAACACTCTTGAAAGTAGTGTCGCAGCTTCCGGGATGCCATGAAGACCGCGTATGCTATTTTGTGATAGTGTGGGTATCGGGATTTGCATGGGGTGAGGACCGTGGATACGTAATAAACCGGCTTTTGTAGCAGGAATTTGTATCCGTCCACCTCTCGTTCGGTGACGAGCACTGCACTTACCACTTGATGTGTTGCAGCTATGTACAGTTGCATTGGCTCACCGATATTTGGCGCTGTTAGGACTGGATTACTGGCCAGTAAGGTCTTTATTTCATCGAGTCCGGCTGTGGCTGCATCCGTCCACACGAAGTGTTCAGTGCGCCGAAGGAGGCGGTAAAGAGGTAATGCCTTTTCTCCTAGCCTGCAGATAAAGCGGCTCAAAGCGGCCACGCATCCAGCTAGTTTATGGATGTGCTTGAGGTCTGTTGGTATAGCCAACTGCGACAGAGCTTGGATTTTTGCCGGATTCACTTCAATTCCTCTATTGGAAAGAATGAAGCCCAACAGTTTCCCCGAGGGGACGCGAAGACGCGTTTTTCCGGATTCAACTTGATGTCGTATGTCCGGAGGTTATCGAATATAAGCCTCAAGTCATCTATTAGGGTTTCGACGTGTCTTGTTTTTATGACCACGTCGTCCACATATGCCTCCACTATTTTGCCGATTTGTTTTTCCAGGCATGTTTGAATCATGCATTGATAGGTTGCGCCGGCGTTCTTAAGCCCGAAAGGCATAGTGTTGAAGCAAAAAGGGCCATATGGCATTATGAAAGTTGTTGCAGCTTGGTCAGACTCTGCCATCTTTATTTGATGGTATCCAGAGTATGCGTCGAGAATACATAGCGAGTCGTGTCTAGCTGTGGCATCGATGATTTGATCGATGCGAGGGAGGGGAAATGGATCCTTGGGGCAAGCCTTGTTGAGGTCTTTAAATTCGACACACGGGCGCCAGGATTTGTCCTTCTTTGGTACCATTACTAGGTTTGCCGGCCAATCCGGATGCTTGATATCTCTGATGAATCCGGCCACGAGTAGTTTGGCTAGCTCTTCCCCCATGGCTTGCCTTTTGGGCTCTGAAAACCGTCTTAGAGTCTGCTTGACCGGTTTGTATCCTTTTAGTATATTGAGGTTGTGTTCGTCCAATCTGCATGGGATGCCCGGCATGTCCGATGGGTGCCAGGCAAAAATGTCCCAATTCTCGCGTAAGAAATCTCGCAGTGCGGCTTCCATCGCGGTGCTCAACTCTGTCCCAATGGAAGCTGTCTTCGTGGGGTCCGTTGGTTGGACTTGGAATTTGACTATCTCGTCTGCTGGTTTAAATGAGGTGGATTGGGTCACTTGTCGAGTATCACGTCATCCAAGTCCACGGTGGCCTGCAGTTTTGTTAACTCTTCGGCTGCTAGGGCTTCGGTTAATGCTTCCAGGGCTAGTGCTGCGGTTTTATTTTCGGCGCGAAGTGCGACGTCCGGATCACTAGCTAGAGTGATGATTCCATTGGGTCCGGGCATTTTAAGCTTCATGTACACGTAATGGGGTACATCTTGAAAGCTTGTAAAAGCGTCCCGCCCGAGAAGGGCGTGGTATCCGCTGCTAAAAGGAGCCACCTGGAATGTGATTTCTTTGGACCTATAATTCTCTGGGGTGCCGAATACCACATCGAGTGTGATTTTTCCTGCACATCGTGCTTCCCGAGTAGGGATAATTCCCCTAAAGGTTGTGCCGCTCTGTTCAATACGGCTTTTGTCAATTTCCATCTTGTTGAGTGTTTCTTCATAGATCAAGTTTAATCCACTTCCGCCGTCCATGAGTACTTTAGTGAGCCGAAAGCCGTCCACGATTGGGCTGAGGACCAGAGCGGCCGGTGCCCGGAAAGTCTGGAATCGAGGTTCATCACTGGCATTGAAAGTGATAGCAGTGTCGTTCCAGGGGTTTATTTTTGCCACATGGCAAATTTCAGCGGAGCTCCGATGAGCTCGCTTGCGCCTATTGTTTGAGGCGAAAGTCTCGAAGACTGTTAGTAACGTATTGTGCTCGTTGGCGGGATGTTGTTCTTATTTACGGCTTGCAAGAAGATCCTCGCCACTTTTTGCAACCTGCCGGAGTATCCAACACGCCCTAAGGCTATGGGTTGGTACTGTGTCCGGAGCACTATGGAGTTTACATGGCCCATCGAGCCATCCTTCCAATACGGTTCCCCGCCCTGGGGTGTGCTTTTGTTTCTTGGGAATTGGATCAGCCGACTTATGAGAGTTCGCCCGTTTAGTTCACAAAAAGGTCTTGGTGAGAGCCGTACTGCCCCAAAATTCTGTTTGGGTTTTCCACGCGCTTTCCATTGCACAGTACTTCTGTACTATGATTGCCAAGTCCGCGAAGTGTACTATGTCATGGCGGCTTATAGCATTAAGGAGTCCTTTGTCCGTGCAGTTTTTGCAGAAGAGTGATACTACGTCCTCCTCGCGGCAGTCCTTGACCTTCTTAAGCGCAAGGAGGAATCTGGCCCAGTAGCGATGTATAGTCTCCTGGGGCTCTTGCCTAATGCGGGAGAGACGGTTTAACTCCAGGTGGGTGTTGTTAGCTGAATCCGGATTTTGATCTGATCTAACACCCAGGGGCGTGGGAGGTTCCGAGCCTAACAACTCGGAATCCAGAGTGGTGCCCAATTTCTTCGGCCCAATGCCCGATTCTATGTCCGGGACCCGGGTCATGTCTTCCTTTGAGCAGGTGTTCGGCTCAAGGAGTTCGGTGATCCGAACATAATTTGTCCTCAAAGTTGAGGGGCAATCCGCGTGTGGTTCCTCCACTACCGCTATCTCATGGGTGGCCGGCGGGGATCTGATGTCCCTTTGGTCGGGTTTAAGCCCGATCCGGTCATAGTCTGTAGCGACTCCCGGAGCGGTGATGCCATCCCAGAGCTCATTAAGGGAGGAGAGATCCATCAGATCCATCTGTTCGGCGAGTTCCGAACTAACGCGACGGTTATGCTTGATGACCCGAGAGGCCATCGTTGGCACAACCGCCGATGGGGCAGCCATGGTAAAGCCACCAAGTCGGAGAGTTTGGCCTACAACCAGAGCTCCCCCCGAGGTAATGTCGTCCTTGATGACGAGACGAGCCATCGAGCCTTGCGGTGACGACACAGAGGAACTCTCAATGAAAGCACCAATATCGGTGTCAAAACCGGCAGATCTTGGGTAGGGGGGCCCGATCTGTGCGTCTAGGCTAATGGTAACAGGAAGCAAGGGACACAATGTTTACCCAGGTTCGGGCCCTCTCGATGGAGGTAAAACCCTATTTCCTGCTTGATTAATATTGAGGATATGAGTAGTACAAGAGTAGATCTACCACGAGATCGTAGAGGCTAAACCCTAAGAGCTAGCCTATGATGGTATGATTGTAATTGTGATCGGCCTTCTAAGGACCAACCTCTTCGGTTTATATAGACACCGGAGAGGGCTAGGGTTTACATGGAGTCGGTTCCAAGGAAGGAAATACAACATATGGATCACCAAGCTTGCCTTCCACGCCAAGGAGAGTTCCAGCCGGACACGGGACGGAGTCTTGAGTCTTGTGTCTTCACGCTTCAATAGTCCAGACGATGTATATAGTCCGGCTGTCCGGATACCCCCTAATCCAGGACTCCCTCAGCGAGGTCATGGCGGTGGGCGCGATAACGGCGAGCGGCGGTGACGGCAGCGCTCGGGCGGGTCGAGAGAGAGAGAACCAGGGAAGGAGGGAGAGCGAGAGAGAGTGAGAGGGGTGCGGGAAGTCATGGCGATGTCCAGAGAGGCCAGACTGCCGAGGAGGAGAAGCATGAGGTGGCGGGAAGACGTGGCCGCGGCCGGCTGCGGTGCGGCCATGCAGCAGCTCCTACTGGCCGGAGCTTCAAGAAGCTCCTGGCAGTTTGGCTGGGCCGTCTTACTGGGCCGCTGGGCCAGGCCAGGCTGCGCAGGGGCTGCAAGTAGGTGCCAGGTAGTTTTTTTCCATTTTGTTTTCTTTTCTATTTTTCTGACATTTGTTTGATTTGATAAAAATACTAAACCATTTATTTTTCTTATGCCAATTTTTGTAGGGGCTAGTGGTATTATTCCAGAGCTCCTCAACAACTGGCATAATTTTTGGACAATATTATATATATATAACAATATATATCCAAAGCAACTAATTACTGCATTAATTCCAAATGTCCAAAATAAATACTTATGAGCTCCTAAAAATATTGGTTTGATTTTCAGAGAGCAACATGAACATTTTCTTGGACCTTTTTGGAGCAATTTTTATCTGGGTCATTTTCAGAAATGATTCTGAGTGTCACAAATCCCCATTTCAAATTTAAATGGAATTTAAACATGATGCACACATGACTAGCTAGTCTAGGTCATACCAGAACTAGGGATGTGACAGTGGCCAAATGACGTTTCCTTGCGTTGCATCTCCAGGGAACAGGGGAACGAGCTGCTAGCTGACATACACTGCGGAGACTGCAGGCACCACTCGTCGTCACGAACCCTCGTCAGCAAGGTGTTCCGCAGCGGGTTCTACTGGCCTATGGCGCTCAACGACGCGACTGAGCTGGTGAGGTCCCGCGAGGCCTATCAATTCCATGCCAAGCAGATCCATCAGCCAGCTTAGGGCCTCCAGACCATCCTGCTCTCGTGGCCATTCATAGTCTGGGGGCTGGATATCTTAGGCCCGTTCCCACGAGCGCCTCGGGGCTAGCGCTACCTCTATGTCGCCATCGACAAGTTCACCAAATGGGCGGAGGTAGAAGCTGTCTGCACCATCCCGCCCAGATCCGCGGTCAAGTTCATCAAGGGTCTCGTGAGCCGGTTTGGGATCCCTAATCGCATCATCACCGACAACGGCTCCCAGTTCACTAGCAATCTCTTCAAGACATATTGTGCTAACCTTGGAACGCAGATCTGCTACGCTTCGGTGGCACACCCTAGGAGCAACGGTCAAGCCGAACGCGCCAACGCGGAGGTCCTGAGAGTCAAGACCAGGACCTTCAAGAAGAAGCTCGAGGCCTGCGGCAGGGGCTGGCACGATGAGCTCCAGGTTGTGTTGTGGTCCATCCGCACCACTGCCACCAAGCCAACAGGCGAGACCCCATTCTTCCTCGTCTACGGAGCAGAAGCGGTTCTCCCTCACGAGGTCAAGCATCGCTCCACGTGGGTCCTGGCGTTTGATGAGACACAGCAGGACACCATGCAGGGGATGGACCTCGTGCTGGGGGAAGAACGCTGCCGCGAAGCCATGCTCTGAGCGGCAAGGTACCAGCAGGTGCTGCGGCGGTATCACTGCCATAGCGTCCGCTCCAGGATGCTCGAAGTGGGCGACCTCGTCCTAAGGCGGGTGCTCTCGAAGGAAGGGTTGCATAAGCTCTACGGAGCAGAAGCGGTTCTACCGATGAAGCAAGGACCCGCGCCTACGAAGCAAGGCCCCGTGCCTGTGAAGGTCTCCACTCGTGACACTCTCACATAATAATGAGTGGGGCTGTACATGCCCCGGAGTCTCGGGAGTGCCGCCCTCGGGCCTCGGGGGCTCCCTCCCATGTCCTAGTGGCAGCACTTAGCTCCGCGCTGGTGAGAAGACTAGATTAGGTGTCGGACGCGGCCTTTCATTTGCTTTCCGCAGTTGGGTTGCCCCTCTTTAATGGAAATTCACATTCGGGCGTTTCTTGCCTTAGTTTGATCACCTTTTTTTCCTCTGCTTTTTCCTTCGGTTCTTTGTTTTGGCTCGTACTCTCCCTCGCATGCCTCGCGAGGGGGCTAGACAGGTGCACTCGTGAGCATTTTTTCGTCTTTCCTGGTCTTCGCGAGGCACCCTCACTCGAGGTCGCATGCTGGTGCACCTCTCTCTCTCTTAGAAGTTTGTGCCGCTTGGGTACCGCGACATAGGGCGCTGAGTCATGGCCGGCCACGCCTAGGGCCCGGGGTTTGGAAGAATAAAGGGTTCCTTAACAAATTTTGCTGTCCCTCGATGCCTCCCGAGCCTACAACAAGGAGCTCTCGTGTGGTGCTAGGAGAAGCGCACCTCGCAAAGCGGAAACCACTCCAGATACGCTGAGCTAAGTTATCTCTACACGCCTACATAAAACATTGATGCTGCAACACGACGCAGGAACAATAAACATGACATAGCAACCTGGAAATCATGGTTCATTGCACGCCCATACAGGGCCCCATACTTGTTTCTTTTGCAAATGCAGGAAGAAAAGGAAGGAACAAAACAAAAGCGATGCACGCCCCCACAGCGGTTCATGAGGGTAGGCCCTTGGTGCCTCCTGGACTCAGCCAGACCCCTCCTCGCGCTTCACCGGGGCGCGGCGACGAGACGCCCCTCCACTGCCCATGAAGCGGGCACGGTGGCGTGGCGGCTAGTCGTAGCCTCCGCTGCTGGAGCTGTCGCCGGAGGAAGAGTCACCGTAGTTGGACGAGCCGTGGATGGCGTCGAGGACAAGCATGTCATCACCCTCGTCACGAATGTCGCCAAGGCCGAGCACCTCGCCGCCGTCGTTGTCCTCAGGATAGCACCCCGCACGGCGACCGTCTTCTCCGAATACCCTCACATAGAGGGTCGTGTTGTCGTTGTACTTGAAGTGGAGGGCACACCGCCGGCCGAGGCCGCGCGTGCGGGCAAACGTCAGCCAGCCGCGGGCCAGGACTACGTTGCCCGCAACGGAGACCTCCACCGCGAACCACGAAGCCTTGCTGCAGCAGCCGTCCACCTGCAGCCAAAGACCGCCTCGACCCATGGCTGGCAGTTCGCTAGAGAAGAAGCGCGGGAGCTGAAGCCAGGTGTCGGCTGGGTTCTCCAACCACACGACGAACTCCGGCAGCACCTCCGCCGAGTGGAAGCACGGCCGGGGAGGCCACGCGACCATGGCGCGCCTCCCTTCATCAATAGGGCTGCCACGGCCTGGGTGATGACCCACAAGTGTAGGGGATCTATCGTAGTCCTTTCGATAAGTAAGAGTGTCGAACCCAATGAGGAGCAGAAGGAAATGACAAGCGGTTTTCAGTAAGGTATTCTGTACAAGCACTGAAATTGTAGGTAACAGATAGTTTTGTGATAACATAATTTGCAACGGGTAACAAGCAATGAAAGTAAATAAGGTGCAGCAAGGTGGCCCAATCCTTTTTGTAGAAAAGGACAAGCCTGGACAAGATCTTATATAGAGAAAAGCGAACTCAAGGACACATGGGAATTATCGTCAAGCTAGTTTTCATCATGTTCATATGATTCGCGTTCGTTACTTTGATAATTTGATATGTGGGTGGACCGGTGCTTGGGTACTGCCCTTTCTTGGACAAGCATCCCACTTATCATTAACCCCTATTGCAAGCATCTACAACTACAAAAGAAGTATTAAGGTAAACCTAACCATAGCATGAAACATATGGATCCAAATCAGCCCCTTACGAAGCAACTTATAAACTAGGGTTTAAGCTTCTGTCACTCTAGCAACTCATCATCTACTTATTACTTCCCAATTCCTTCCTCTAGGCCCAAATAATGGTGAAGTTTCATGTAGTCGACGTTCACATAACACCACTAGAGGGAGAGAACATACATCTCATCAAAATATCGAACGAATACCAAATTCACATGACTACTAATAGCAAGACTTCACCCATGTCCTCGGGAACAAACATAACTACTCACAAAGCATATTCATGTTCATAATCAAAGGGGTATTAATATGAATTAAGGATCTGAACATATGATCTTCCACCAGATAAACCAACTAGCATCAACTACAAGGAGTAATCAACACTACTAGCAACCCACAGGTACCAATCTGAGGTTTTGATACAAAGATTAGATACAAGAGATGAACTAAGGTTTGAGAGGAGATGGTGCTGGTGAAGATGTTGATGGAGATTGACCCCCTCCCGATGAGAGGATCGTTGGTGATGACGATGGTGATAATTTCCCCCTCCCCGTAGGGAAGTTTCCCCGGCAGAACAGCTCCTCCGGAGCCCTAGATTGGTTCCGCCAAGGTTCCGCCTCATGGCGGCGTAGTTTCATACCGTAAGCTTGCTTTTGATTTTTTTTCAGGGTAAAAGACTTCATATAGCAGAAGATGAGCACCGGAGGGCTGCCAGGTGGCCCACGAGGCAGGGGGCACGCCCTGTAAGGGTGGGCGCGCCCCCCACCCTCGTGGCCAGGGTGTGGGCCCCCTTTGGTACTTCTACTGCTCAATAATTATCATTAATTCCAAAAATGAGTTTCATGGAGTTTCAGGACTTTTAGAGCTATACAGAATAGGTCTCCAATATTTGCTCCTTTCCAGCCCAGAATCCCAGCTGCCGGCATTCTCCCTCTTCATGTTAAACCTTGTAAAATAAGAGAGAATCTCTACTCCTAATGGAGCAGTTGGTGAATAGTCTGCCGGTTATTTTTCGCTAGTTTTTCTTCATTTCACCACTTTCGTTGCTTTTATTTCGCTGGTTTTATTTCGTCTCCCTCCCACCTGCCTTTTCGCTTCACCACCCACATAAAACCATCTAATTAGTTACCATATAAAAAATAAATCACAATCAATCAAGTATTGATGGACCACCCACATAAACCCATCAGATTAGTTACCATATAAAAAATAAATCATAATCAATCAAGTATTGATGGGATATTTCCTTATATTGATGTGATTTTTCCTTTCTTATCATCAATCATCTCTACTGCCGAAAAAATGCATAGCTTTCCTTTTCCTGCCAACCGACCACGTCCCGTCTCCCTACGTCCGCCCTCGTTGCTCTGCCTCCCGCACGAAAAAAAACCTCTCGTTTGACCTCCCCCAAACCCCGCACGATGGAAAAACCCAACCGCTTGCTTCCCCTCCTCTCGACCGCTCCATACATCCAGATCGCAGCCCCATCCCCATCCTCCTCTCACGTCACGGCGGCCGATGGACTGCCGCCACAACCCTCCTACTCTCTTGCCGCCGCCTCCGTCGCCACCAATCCCGGCGAAGGCGCTGTTGCTGCTATGTCACCTCCTTTCCCCATCCAAGCCTGACCATGGCAACGACGCCCTCTCATGTGTCCTGCGGTGAGGTTTGCGGAAGCGCGACCACAATCCAGTAGGGATCTCACCGCGGACCCGTCCGCTGGGATGGGTGTTGCCTCCTTTGCGAATGGGGTCAAAGGGAGGGACTACTTCATCGTCAAGGTCGGCGAGGCAGCGGCTGATTGGGAGCCCGGTTGTGAACATGGGAGTTCGTCCCCATGGAGGCGGCGGCCGTGGAGATTGGATGTGAAGCAACCCCACTTGCCGGTGGTGGAGGCTTGCCGTCCATGTGCTCCTTTCTTCTCCAGGTATCCCCATTCCTTGCCTCCCATTACAAAAGCAAGCATGAATGAGAGCAGGGGCTGATTTTCATCAATTCATTTCTCATATTTTTAGTTGCTTTTTTGAGATTATACAAGATGCTCCCGATCTGTTTTGTCAAATTACTTGGATCGTCTTATGGAGTTGACAGCCATCGTATTTTTCACTTCATGTTATTTCTTAATCCTTGTCCCACTAGGCATCCACTACATGTTTGGTAATGACGTGATGTTGAGGCGGCTAGGAGAAGCTCAGCAGCCAGATCAAGGGCTATCGAGATGGATCTGGGAGCCAAGCAGTAGTTCTTCTGTTAAATTTTGGTTATTATCTTTTCTATTGTTACGATTGTGGGATGGTTGATTTTGACTCGGTGTAACATTTGCATTTGTTTCTCCAGCTTGTTGGCGTAGATGCGTGGCACTGCGGCAACTAATCAAGAGCGAGGGCAGTGCACATCAGAGCTACGCTGAATGTAGCGAGCCAACCACGAATTGGGTATGTTCACATGAGGGATGGGAGAGGAGAGGAACATTAACATTTTTCATGATTTGGATGAAAATTTCAGTTCGTAGTTTCTCCGTACGTGGCAACACACTAGCGGTACTCATGGGCTTAGGATGAAAGTAGCGCCAGCAGAATCAGTAGGTTGGATGGGAAGGCGGTTGTTGCCCTTGTCCCTTGGTGCTAGCCTATCGTGGCGGCCTCACTAACTTGCTCATTGCGAATACGAGTTCGTGGGGTCGCGAGTTGCTGCAGATTTGTTTTTATCACTTTTTACAATATTTATTGATGTATCCCTAACTCATCGAGTCATTTTTTGCTTCGATTTCCCATATACGCCAGCCTAAATATCCCATGGTCAGAATATTGAACTCTTAAAGTTAATTCCCTTATTTCTGGTGGCAAATATAATACACATAATTCATATTGTTATGCACTAGCGTGTGTGTGTGAAATAGATGAATTATGGTCTCGTATCCAATAAGATGGATATGTGTGTGTGTTAGAGAGAGGGAGATGGGGAGAGAGAGCGAGGAAGAGGGAGGGAGAGAGTGTGTGTGAGGATTTGATGGTAAAAAAGCTCGCCAATGTCGTAATATTGAACTCTTAAAGTTAATGTGGCCCCGTTGCAACGCACGGGCGTTCTTCTAGTAGCCATAAGTATTGTGACATAACGTGTAATAACAGCCCATAATGCAATAAATATCGATATAAAAGCATGACGCAAAATGGACGTATCAACTCCCCCAAGCTTAGACCTCGCTTGTCCTCAAGCGGAAGCTGATATGAAAAAATATGTCCACATGTTTAGAGATAGAGGTGTCGATAAAAATAAAATACGGACATGAGGACATCATGATCATTCTTATAACAACAACATATATATATAATTTGTCATATGATTTCTTATGCTCAAGTAACAATCTATCCACAATGTCAAGTATGAATCAAAAACTTCATTGAGAACTAACAAACTATAATCTCAGTCATTGAAGCAATTGCAATTTATCATAACATCGGAAAGAGTCAATAATAGAGCTTTTTAGCAAGTCCACATAGTCAACTATCATTTATTCTTCCACAATTGCTAACACTCACGCAATACTTATGGTTATGGAGTTTTAATCGGACAAAGAGAAAGATAGGGGCTTATAGGGTTGCCTCCCAATGTTTTACCTCAAGGGTAATGTCAACAATAATAGTTCATGCTAACTTACATCCAATTGGATATATATATCAGGATCTTTCCAAGACAAGGTGCTTGCCAAAGGATAAAATAAAAATGGAAAGGTGAAGATCACCTTGACTCTAGCATAATATAAAAGACATAAAGTAAAAGATAGGCCCTTCGCAGAGGGAAGCAGAGGTTGTCATGTACTTTTAGGGTTGGATTGTCAGGACCCCGACTCAATGCCACATCGATCTAGCATGTAACACCTCATATCACTTTGCGGCCTCACGCTCGGTATTCCCACGGGTGTCGCCTTACCTTTGCCCGGGACCGTTTGCGTCTTTTGGCACACGTATATGATAGTGTCGCTAGCATCCATATGATAAGGAGCCCGGGCTGACATGGCTAGTCGTGAACCCAAAGTGGCACTAACTTACAGGGACAGGCATCCATGACCCAGCATCGAACGTGTCGGTCATCAGCGAGTGAATCCAGGCTGTAGCACTGGGCTAGCAGGACTCCGGTGAACCGGGCTGTAGCGGGCTAACAGGACTCCGGTATCCATCGCGTGACAGTTCCCTGAAGGGACAGACACAGGAACGAAGAAGGACACATGCCGGCCAGCCTATGTGTTTCGGAGCAGTAGCAAGCTACCATGGCTCGGTGGAAACACTAGGAGACATTTCCCGGTAAGAGGGGCTACCAAGGATAAACAACTAGGTTATCAGATCCCACACATACCAAGCATTTCAATAGCTTACACACAATATGCTCGATATGTGCAAATACAACATGGCATCACAACATGACTCTACAACTCAAGTATTTTATTCAATAGGCTCCGAGGAGCGAGATATTACAAACATGGGTCTCATGACCCAACAATCAGAGCATACAAGTCAAAGCACAAGCGGAAGCTTAACATGTCTGAGTACAGACAACTATAAATGAAAAAGGCTGAGAAGCCTGACTATCTACCAGATCCTGCCGAGGGCACAAGATCGTAGCTGAGGTAACAAGCTAAACATCGAAATCCACGTGGAACTACTAGTGAGACTGAAGTCTCTCTGCAAAAACATAAATTAAGCAACGTGAGTACAAATGTACCCAGCAAGACTTACATCAGAACTAACTACATATGCATCATTATCAACAAAGGGGGTGGTGGAGTTTAACTGCAGCAAGCCAGCTTTGACTCGGTGGCTATCCTGAACTACGACTGCAAGTAACTCTTTGAGGTGGCGCACACGAGTCCACATATTCGCCATATCAATACACCACTATGGATCCGCTCCCGTCTCCCTACGAGAATGCCATCCATAGCACTCACGCTTATCTTGCGTATTTTAGAGTATCCAGTTTCACTTGTCTATGAACTGTACAAGGGGTCCAAGTTTCCATATCCGAGGAATCCGGCTATTCGAATAGATAATGATAACTCTGCAGGGGTGTACTTCTTCACACACGCTTTCGCCACTTATCGCCCTGTACACGTCATGTACCTCGGCAACCTTCAAGCGGAAGCCGGGCGAGGGAGTCGGCCACGACCTGACTAACCGAACAAGTCTCTAGTCCAGGTTTATCGCCTATTCGGGTTCCATCCGCAAGGAGATCCGGCCGGGGTGTCGCTCACGGCCCCAAACGATGTGAGCAGGGTTCCCAAGCCCACCTCGACGGGTGGATCTACGCTTGGTACACCGTGCCACTGTGCCTAGTCTGTCCCAAGCCCACATGTACCGAGTGCCACTTGGTAGACTACTAACACTACCTACAAACACCAGAAACTAGTTGCAACTCCTGGACAGAGATCAAGTTGATTAATAAGTCGAGAGAGCATGGCGCGCCCGGAGCCCAATGTGTGGTAGTAACTGATCATGGATCACAAACACAGAACTCAGTTCCTGAGGACGGCTGCAATGAGACAACCCACCATGTACTCCTACATGGCCTCTCACCGCTACCTTTACCAAATCATGTTCACACACTTAGCTCACACACAGTAGGACATGTCCACACGCCTCTGATTCATCTCCGATGAATCAGACCTGACTCAACTCTAAGCAGTAGCAGGCATGACAAACAAGCATGAATGAGTAGGCACAACAGGGCTCAAAAAACTCCTACTCATGCTAGTGGGTTTCATCTATTTACTGTGGCAATGACAGGTCATGCAGAGGATAAAGGGGTTCAACTACCGCAGCAAGTAACAAATATGTCGTTGTTGTCCTAATGCAGTAAAAGAGAGCAGGAGCGAGAGAGTGGGATTTTATCGGAATGAACAAGGGGGTTTTGCTTGCCTGGCACTTCCGAAGATAATATAGCTCTTCATCAGTGTCATCGATCTCATCGTCGAAACCACGTCTATCGAGAGGGAACAACCACCGACAAACAAGAAGAAACACAATCAATGCAACGCAACAATATGATGCATGATAATGACATGGCAATATGCTGGTGTTTTGAGCTAATGCACCTAGCTATGATTTAAATGAAGTTGGTTTGAATACATGATTCAAACTCCAACTCCATATATGATTATTTAAATGCCCTTTATTTGTTTTTTCCAAAACAGAGGACAATCATTGTTCAAACATGCATGAAAATGGTACAGATGGATTCCTTGAATTTTTCTGATAATTTTTCATATATAACTTATTTCCATTGGAGTTACGGTTGAATTTCTATGAATTTTAGAAGTTTATACAATTTTCTGGAATTTCCTGAATTTATTTTAAATCCAGAAAATGATTTATGGCGTCAGCACCACGTCACTGTGACGTCAGCAGAGTCAACTAGGCGCCCCAGGTCAAACCTGACCAGTGGGGCCCACTGGTCAGTGACTCAGGTGACTAACAGAGTTAATTAACTCTAACTAATCAAATTAATAGCCACGGGGCCCACTGTCAGTGTCAGCAGGGGGGTAATTAGTTTAACTAATTCGATTAGTGCTAATCCTAATTAACTAACGGGGCTGGGCCCATGAGTCAGTGGCCTATTGGGTTGGTTAGTGTGGGGGGTTAGCGGCTAACGACGGCCACGTCGGATTCGCCGGCGGTTGGACGACGGCGACGACCCAGAGCGGCGGTGGCTCGCCGGAGTTGCGCCAGAGACGATGGATCGACGCGCCAGGGGCACCAGAGGATAGCCCGTGCCCGCGCGCATCTACGGGAACCAACGGGAGGTGCGGGGGTGGACGGAGTTCGCCGGAAGCGAGGTCATAGCGGCGGCCGGAGTTCGGGCGCCGATGAAAACGACGACACCGTGCACGGGAGGATCTACGGTTAGCACCTACGCATTCTATGAGAGCTCACGAACCCAACGGAGGCACGCACGGGACCAAATGGCCACCGGCGCCTCGTCGGCGATGAGCTCGTGCGGCGGCGTGCTGTCGGGGAAGAGAGGCGCGGCGGCTACGGCATGCTAGAGGGGAAACGGAGAGGGGGAGGAGGAAGAGGAGCTCACGGGGAGTCGGTTGGAGCAGACGGCGAGCTCGGGGAGGCGGCGACGGCGGCGAATCGACGGCGGCGGTCCTCGGTGGCCGAGGAGGGGAAAAGCGTCGGGACGGTGCTTCGGGGCTTCTCCGGTCGCGTGAGCCGACGGAGAGGTCGAGGGAGGCACTGCGGAGCTCGGGAGCGCGTCGGGGAGGAGAGGGGGTGGCGGTGGCCGCGAGGGCAGCGAGGGTCAGCGACGGTGGCGCTCGGCCGGTTGTGTGCGAGAGGGACGGAGAAGGGGAGAGGCGATGGGAGAGGTCGAGGGGGTTCCAGGGGGGGTGCATGGCGTCTCCCAGAGGCGTCCAGGCGTCGAGGTGGAGCGGCAAGCAGGAGGTGGCCGAGGCGTGCGCCGGCGTGCGTCGGCCACGCGCGCTGCCTACTGGCGCAAGGAAGACGACAGGGGGGGGAGTGGAGATGGGCTGGGCCGGCTTCTGCAGCAGGCCGCACAGGTAGGCGCCAGGTAAGTGGCTGGGCTTCTCTCTTTTATTTCTGTTCTATTGTTCTGTTTTTCTTTTATTAATATCTTTTGCCATTGTTTTGAATTTAAACAAATTCAAACAATGCCAAAAACTCCTCTGAATATTTTTATTTTGCTAGATTGACTTTTCCAAAAGCTCACAAAATATTTCAGGGGTATTTGAAATTATATTCTAATTATATGAATATAATTCAAATTCAAATAGCTAATGATTTAAATTCAAAGTCCCAAAAATAAATTCTTAAAAATGTTCAATATTTTGGTTGGGACCAGAACCCTTGCCAAAATTATCAAACATTTAAGAAGAGCATTTTGGAACAATGAATGAGATTTTAGGGTTTTTTCCCTTCTTTTATTTAAGTTTTTGAGGCTTCCAAATTTCCTCAGTTCAAGTTACAGAAATTTAAACATGGTGCAAACACTAGGCAGCACTAGAAGCTAGGGATGTGACAACTCACCCCCACTAAACAAGAATCTCGACCCGAGATTCAAGTGTAGGGTAAGACGAAGGGGAAACGCAAACTAGTATAATCTTCACGATCCAGGGTGCACTTCATAAAAGCATTGATTCGATCACCATCTTTGTCCCGTCGTCTTGCTCCGAGAACTCCAACTAGCATGACAGCAAGAGGAAAAGGACAACTCCGGAAGAATCGATCTTCTCGAAGATCAATCAACTTAGGATCAGCTCACAAAGTGAGTCATAGCAACATCTCTTGAGCTGAGACACGAAGCATACATCTGAAGAAATGGAGTGAGACAGATGACGAGGGCTCGCTAAGTAGACAACAATTCCAGACTTAAGAATGTGGTGATCGGTTGTCAACGTAGCAAGGAGTTGAGTTGCCATGATACCACAACGAGACACCTTAGGGATGGTGACTCGTAGATATATCCCCTTAAGTGGAAAAAAGAATTACCTTTGATTCAGAGATCATTGAAACTCTTTAAACCAGCCTAAGGCAATTCTCGAGCGATCGTTTGGAGGGGGTCGGTAGAATGGCATACTCGGACTTGGATGATGTGGATTACCTTGTTAAAGACAACGTAATGGATGAATTTGCTTACCACCGGAAATGGAAGAGACCCATGGTAGAATGGCACAATGGCGGTGCAAGCTGGGAACAAAATGCAAATGCTGGGAATGATTCTGGTAACTGGGAAGGAACCCAATAGTAGAGAGTGAATCCACTGTTTGAAAGGGTCATAGCATTATCGAGGAAACTGAGAGGAATCCAGTTAGTGCCGATGATAACACCTAACGCTTGTGCGCGCTCTCAAGAACTTGAGCATTTCCATAATCATCAAGATTTTACCAATATCCGTGTCAGGGATCCTGGAAACACAACTTGCTACCATGATGGCTAAGGATGGATGATGCAGATGCAAAGGAGGATAACACCTTCTCAGATTTCACCTTAGCGAGGCCAAGGAAACAAAATCTGGATGGTCGACCGAGAGACATTTAGCACTCCGCTTCTAATGTTCTCCTTGATGTGCTAGCGTATCCCATTCATTGAAATGGTTTGGTATCTAGAACATCAAGTAAAGGTCAGACTTCGGAAGACAAAATCATAAGGCACAACTAGGGAGTAAATCCTACGAAGTCCTTATGGGAAGGTGGCCAACTTCTTCAATCAAGATACTACAATAATAGGTCCTCTGTCTGGGTGTGTTAGCCACGACATCCACTTTACCGGTTACAGAGAGACCATTATTATAGTTCTTGGGAAATGTTCCAACCATCATATCTGCCTGAGATTCAGATCTGGTTGGTGTCAGAATAATCCAGACTCATCGAGCCTAGGAAGAAAAATGAAAGTTTGCAACAGAAATCGACGAGATGACGTTGCGAGAATCTCGGGAGATGAACTACGATAGCAATCCCCAAAACATGAGCTGGTTCTGCTACACCCGTGTGAACATGCTGTCACAGACAAACATGAACACATGGTAGTCTTATAATAAAACACTACCGAGTTCAGGTTGGGAACCATCATCGAGGATATCAAAGTTCTTGATTAAGCCCGGGTTAGCTCTTAAAAAGAACTCCTTCTCCTAGAACAAATCAGTCAATGGCTTGGTGTGCTACAGAATTCATATGGAACGAAGATGATCAGTCTAACAGACCACAGAATACTTTGCACGTGCATGGCTGACTTGGGATGATTCTAGAGAAAAACAAAAATAGACTTTCTCGAATTCACGGCGGCAACTTACATCAAATGCACGTGAATCAAAGGAAGTCACTTCTTTCATCCAAACATATACTTCATGAACGGGGCATGAAGAAAATGCTTACACAAGTTTCCAACACTAGCTTAATGTTCAACAAAATCATGGAGGAGATAAGGATGTTGTCAATGGGCTCAACAACAATTCATCCGGGTTTCCTTTTAAAAGGAATTCCATAGTTAAGTGAACACGGTGATAGCATTGGTCAGACCAAAGAATATAATGGTGTATGCTCGAGGAAAAAACCACGAGTAGGACAACATTACGGATATCGTTGGTTCTGATTTGATTTGACGATAGCCCATACTCGAATCAAAGATTGGATAAGATAATAGATCCAGCAATTGACCACGAGGATCAACCAATGAAGATATCATCTTTCTTGAAAACACACCAACACACACACAAAAAGATATCCCTTAACATGAACTAAGTCGGACAAGCTTTTATCTTCCAACTCTCCAAGTTGTTGTTTAGCTTATCCAACTAGCTCAGGGTATCCAACACGGATTCTTGGAGAAGGGGTGGTTTACAGGAATAAACCTACTTGATCACGAGCTCAACATAACAGTCAAGGGACAACCTGGTAATACTTCCGAGAAGATATTCGGAAAATCACGAACCACCGGTAGGTTACTAAGCTCGAGGACAATCTCGCTTTTGAGGGCAAGACGATATGATCAAATGAGTGAGGACTTGACAAGATCCTAACTCATCAATCGAAGGGTGCACCGAAATAAGGACTAGGTAGCACAATCAGTCTTAGAATGATGATTCAAAAACCAACATGCTAAGAATGAAATTATTGCCCTTTAACTACCAAGCAACAGGGTTGCTAGGATTATTGATTTCACACATCACGATTCACTTGTCGGCATTCCGGTTCAACAACATGGGGACCGAGAAATGACTAATGATGGTGAGAAGTATCACTACCAAGAGTTCATAGGATGGTGTGCAATTCCTATAACAATCCCGATATAAAGATGGTAATACTCCAAGGTAGAGCAGAACCAAAAGCTGGATTGGCATTTGATCTGCGGAATACAACTACTTTGACCCAATCCTAGATATGGATGAGGTACTGGAGTTGTTTCTCCTAGTCATCCTGAATAGAATGGCTTAACGGACCACAAGAATAACGAGCATCGGTGAACATGAATGCACGACATCAACTTGACTATCAACTGATAGACAAGGATCAAAAGACAACTGAAGAGGGACAACCCAAAGGAACATATGTTTTTCTGAGTTGTGGAGGCATAGATTAGTATGCCGAACCAAGTTCAACATGTTTCTTCCGGATAACCCATGCAGAGAGGTAGGACTGGCAGAGTCACGATTTATGAATGGAGAACTCCTCAAGAGTACTCTAATTGTGATCTTTTGATCCAATAACTTCTTCCTGAATGGTTCATGGTATTTGGAAGAAGGAAATACCACGGACCTCGAGGACTATCACAAGGTTACTAATATCCTAAAGGAACTAGCAACACTATCAACATGGAGTAAGTAGGGTGAATCTCAGGTTCAAAACCCAGGAATAGAATACCTACTACTAAGTGGCATCACGGGATGATTTCGAGAATGATGGCCAGAATCATCACACTGGGAACACAAAGCATGGCTGGATTACTAGGTGATCCCCCTAAGACACCTAGGGTCAATATAATAGCTCCAACATATACGTCGAGGCAATAGAGTACCTCAACTCACTGATTAGTGTGGTTAACCTGGCCAGAAAGGTCATCGAAATCAGAGGGAAAGGATTTTGCAATTGCATCAGATTATTTAGAAACCTGGGATGACTCGGACAGCATAACGGCTGTAAATGCTCAGAAAAGATTTGAGACATTCACAAAAATGGTGGCATAACCACTCAAAAGCACAATATCAAGGTTTCGAGATCAACAATTAACATACAGAAGTCGTAGGAACTGAACTCAAGCTTAAATCCAACAATATTATAAGTCTACGGATTAGTAACACGTGATCCTGATAGAAAGAAGAGATAGCCTAATTCTTAATCCCCGTAGGAAAGGTAAGATGACTCAGATCAGAAGGGCATGAGGTATAAGGAGTTAAAGAGCCTTACGTTCCATCCCACAATCAATTCCCTTATATAACTAAAGCATTTCTAGACTCAACTTCGACCAGTTTGGCTTGGTAATCCTACAGGCAGTCAAGCTCTGATACCAAAGCTGTGAGGACCCCGACTCAATGCCACATCGATCTAGCATGTAACACCTCATATCACTTTGCGGCCTCACGCACGGTATTCCCACGGGTGTCGCCTTACCTTTGCCCGGGACCGTTTGCGTCTTTTGGCACACGTATATGATAGTGTCGCTAGCATCCATATGATAAGGAGCCCGGGCTGACATGGCTAGTCGTGAACCCAAAGTGGCACTAACTTACAGGGACATGCATCCATGACCCAGCATCGAACATGTCGGTCATCAGCGAGTGAATCCAGGCTGTAGCACTGGGCTAGCAGGACTCCGGTGAACCGGGCTGTAGCGGGCTAACAGGACTCCGGTATCCATCGCGTGACATTTCCCCGAAGGGACAGACACAGGAACGAAGAAGGACACATGCCGGCCAGCCTAAGTGTTCCGGAGCAGTAGCAAGCTACCATGGCTCGGTGGAAACACTAGGAGACATTTCCCGGTAAGAGAGGCTACCAAGGATAAACAACTAGGTTGTCAGATCCCACACATACCAAGCATTTCAATAACATACACACACTATGCTCGATATGTGCAAATACAACATGGCATCACAACATGACTCTACAACTCAAGTATTTTATTCAATAGGCTCCAAGGAGCGAGATATTACAAAAATGGGTCTCATGACCCAACAATCAGAGCATACAAGTCAAAGCACAAGCGAAGCTTAACATGTCTGAGTACAGACAACTATAAATGAAAAAGGCTGAGAAGCCTGACTATCTACCAGATCCTGCCGAGTGCACAAGATCGTAGCTGAGGTAACAAGCTAAACGTCGAAGTCCACGTGGAACTACTAGTGAGACTGAAGTCTCTCTGCAAAAACATAAATTAAGCAACATGAGTACAAATGTACCCAGCAAGACTTACATCAGAACTAACTACATATGCATCATTATCAACAAAGGGGGTGGTGGAGTTTAACTGCAGCAAGCCAGCTTTGACTCGGTGGCTATCCTGAACTACGACTGCAAGTAACTCTTTGAGGTGGCGCACACGAGTCCACATATTCGCCATATCAATACACCACTATGGATCCGCTCCCTCTCCCTACGAGAACGCCATCCATAGCACTCATGCTTATCTTGCGTATTTTAGAGTATCCAGTTTCACTTGTCTATGAACTGTACAAGGGGTCCAAGTTTCCATATCCGAGGAATCCGGCTATTCGAATAGATAATGATAACCCTGCAGGGGTGTACTTCTTCACACACGCTTTCGCCACTTATCGCCCTGTACACGTCATGTACCTCGGCAACCTTCAAGCGGAAGCCGGGCGAGGGAGTCGGCCACGACCTGACTAACCGAACAAGTCTCTAGTCCAGGTTTATCGCCTATTCTGGTTCCATCCGCAAGGAGATCCGGTCGGGGTGTCGCTCACGGCCCCAAGCCCACCTCGACGGGTGGATCTACGCTTGGTACACCGTGCCACTGTGCCTAGTCTGTCCCAAGCCCACCTGTACCGGGTGCCACTTGGTAGACTACTAACACTACCTACAAACACCAGAAACTAGTTGCAACTCCTGGACAGAGATCAAGTTGATTAATAAGTCGAGAGAGCTTGGAGCGCCCGGAGCCCATGTGTGGTAGTAACTGATCATGGATCACAAACACAGAACTCAGTTCCTGAGGACGGCTGCAATGAGACAACCCACCATGTACTCCTACATGGCCTCTCACCGCCACCTTTACCAAATCGTGTTCACACACTTAGCTCACACTCAGTAGGACATGTCCACACGCCTCTGATTCATCCCCGATGAATCAGACCTGACTCAACTCTAAGCAGTAGCAGGCATGACAAACAAGCATGAATGAGTAGGCACAAGAGGGCTCAAACAACTCCTACTCATGCTAGTGGGTTTCATCTATTTACTGTGGCAATGACAGGTCATGCAGAGGATAAAGGGGTAGAACTACCGCAGCAAGTAACAAATATGTCGTTGTTGTCCTAATGCAGTAAAAGAGAGTGGGATTTTATCGGAATGAACAAGGGGTTTTGCTTGCCTGGCACTTCCGAAGATAATATAGCTCTTCATCAGTGTCATCGATCTCATCGTCGAAACCACGTCTATCGAGAGGGAACAACCACCGACAAACAAGAAGAAACACAATCAATGCAACGCAACAATATGATGCATGATAATGACATGGCAATATGCTGGTGTTTTGAGCTAATGCACCTAGCTATGATTTAAATGAAGTTGGTTTGAATACATGATTCAAACTCCAACTCCATATATGATTATTTAAATGCCCTTTATTTGTTTTGTCCAAAACAGATGACAAGCGTTGTTCAAACATGCATGAAAATGGTACAGATGGATTCCTTGAATTTTTCTGATAATTTTTCATATATAACTTATTTCCATTGGAGTTACGGTTTAATTTCTATGAATTTTAGAAGTTTATACAATTTTCTGGAATTTCCTGAATTTATTTTAAATATAGAAAATGATTTATGGCGTCAGCACCACGTCACTGTGACGTCAGCAGAGTCAACTGGGCGCCCCAGGTCAAACCTGACCAGTGGGGCCCACTGGTCAGTGACTCAGGTGACTAACAGAGTTAATTAACTCTAACTAATCAAATTTATAGCCACGGGGCCCACTGTCAGTGTCAGCAGGGGGGGTAATTAGTTTAACTAATTCGATTAGTGCTAATCCTAATTAACTAACGGGGCTGGGCCCATGAGTCAGTGGCCTAGGGGGTTGGTTAGTGTGGGGGATTAGCCGCTAACGACAGCCACGTCGGATTCGCCGGCGGTTGGACGACGGCAACGACCCAGAGCGGCGGTGGCTCGCCGGAGTTGCGCCAGAGATGACGGATCGACGCGCCAGGGGCACCAGAGGATAGCCCGTGCCCGCGCGCATCTAGGGGAACCAACGGGAGGTGCGGGGGTGGACGGAGTTCGCCGGAAGCGAGGTCATAGCGGCGGCCGGAGTTCGGGCGCCGATGAAAACGACGACACCGTGGACGGGAGGATCTACGGTTAGCACCTACGCGTTCTATGAGAGCTCACGAACCCAACGGAGGCACGCACGGGACCAAATGGCCACCGGAGCCTCGTCGGCGATGAGCTCGTGCGGCAGCGTGCTGTCGGGGGAGAGAGCGCGGCGGCTACGGCATGCTAGAGGGAAAACGGAGAGGGGGAGGAGGAAGAGGAGCTCACGGGGAGTCGGTTGGAGCAGACGGCGAGCTCGGGGAGGCGGCGATGGCGGCGAATCGACGGCGGCGGTCCTCGGTGGCCGAGGAGGGGAAAAGCGTCGGGACGGCGCTTCGGGGCTTCTCCGGTCGCGTGAGCCGACGGAGAGGTCGAGGGAGGCACTGTGGAGCTCGG
The DNA here is from genome assembly GCF_002162155.2 of Triticum dicoccoides. Lineage (NCBI taxonomy): Eukaryota > Viridiplantae > Streptophyta > Magnoliopsida > Poales > Poaceae > Triticum > Triticum dicoccoides. Next base: position 197,038,417 of record NC_041393.1, on the reverse strand, counting down.
GAGCGCGTCGGGGAGGAGAGGGGGTGGCGGTGGCCGCGAGGGCAGCGAGGGTCTGCGACGGTGGCGCTCGGCCGGTTGTGTGCGAGAGGGACGGAGAAGGGGAGAGGCGATGGGAGAGGTCGAGGGGGTTCCAGGGGGGTGCGTGGCGTCTCCCAGAGGCGTCCAGGCGTCGAGGTGGAGCGGCAAGCAGGAGGTGGCCGAGGCGTGCGCCGGCGTGCGTCGGCCACGCGCGCTGCCTACTGGCGCGAGGAAGACGACAGGGGGGGAGTGGAGATGGGCTGGGCCGGCTTCTGCAGCAGGCCGCACAGGTAGGCGCCAGGTAAGTGGCTGGGCTTCTCTCTTTTATTTCTGTTCTATTGTTCTGTTTTTCTTTTATTAATATCTTTTGCCATTGTTTTGAATTTAAACAAATTCAAACAATGCCAAAAACTCCTCTGAATATTTTTATTTTGCTAGATGGACTTTTCCAAAAGCTCACAAAATATTTTAGGGGTATTTGAAATTATATTCTAATTATATGAATATAATTCAAATTCAAATAGCTAATGATTTAAATTCAAAGTCCCAAAAATAAATTCTTAAAAATGTTCAATATTTTGGTTGGGACCAGAACCCTTGCCAAAATTATCAAACATTTAAGAAGAGCATTTTGGAACAATGAATGAGATTTTAGGGTTTTTGCCCTTCTTTTATTTAAGTTTTTGAGGCTTCCAAATTTCCTCAGTTCAAGTTTCAGAAATTTAAACATGATGCAAACACTAGGCAGCACCAGAAGCTAGGGATGTGACATGGATGCACGAAATCTTAATGCAAAAGAACGTCACTTTATATTGCCACTTGTGATATGAACCTTTATTATGCAGTCCGTCACTTTTATTATTTCCATATCACATGATCGTATAAAGCTTATTTTCTCCGCACTAATAAGTCATACATATTTAGAGAGCAATTTTTATTGCATACAACATGACAACTTACTTGAAGGATCTTACTCAATCCATAGGTAGGTATGGTGGACTCTCATGGCAAAACTGGGTTAAGGATATTTGGAAGCACAAGTAGTATCTCTACTTGGTGCAAGGAATTTGGCGAGCATGAGGGGGAAAGGCAAGCTCAACATGTTGGACGATCCATGACAATGTACTTTAACTGAGATGTGAGAAAACATAACCCATTACGTTGTCCTCCTTGTCCAACATCAACTCTTTTGCATGTCATACTTTAATGAGTGCTCACAATCATGAAAGATGTCCAAGATAGTATATTTATATGTGAGAACCTCTCTTTCCTTATTACTTCCTATTAATTGCAACGTTGACCAAAACTATGTTTACCAACTCTCAACAACTTTTAATCATCATACTCTTTATATGTGAAGTCATTACTATCCATAAGATCAATATGAACTCTTTTATTTCTTTTTATCTTCTTTTATGCACTTAAGATCATAGCAAGATAGCAAAGCCCTTGACTCAACACTAATATTTATTATATATATCTCACAGACTCGATTACATAGAGGGATCACAAAGCAAAACTCAAAACTAATTCATACCAGAACTTTATTCTACTAGATCAAGATATTACCAAAAGGATCGAACTAAGAAAAATGGTAAAGATAGGAGTGTGATGGTGATACGATACCGGGGCACCTCCCCCAAGCTTGGCAATTGCCAAGGGGGTTGCCCATACGCATGTGATTATGTCCTCGGAGGTGGTGAAGAAGGAGTTGTTGATGATGTAGGCTTGTCGTCCATCTTCCAAGGCATAGGCTCACCATCATAGAAGGATGATCGAGTCTCCGGGATCCTCAAATCTGCAGCCGAACTCATCCTCTTGAATCTATATTAATACTCACAGTTTTGGTTTTGCAGGTCATAGATCTGGGCTTGTAGGTGCTCGATTTTCTCAAGAAGCTTGAAGATGGTCTCCTCAATGTTCTTGGCGTCCAGCTTGTGGTTGTTGGTGAACTCCGCGATCATCATCTGGTTGGCGTTAAGTCCGCGCTCAACCATCCCTTGGCACTTGAAAACTTGTTGTTCCATCGCTTCGAGCTTTGTCTCCACGCTTCCGGTACTCCTTGGTCCCTCCACGTCGCGGATGTGCAGCACCCCCTCACGCATCTCAATGGTTTGAGGATGATGCAGCACCTCCGCGAGGTAGGGGTTAATGACCCTCTCGAAAAACTTGCCCTTGGGAGCGCTTGAAGATGTCATGGTGCTCTAGATCTGTCAGAAAAACAGCTCGAAACAAAGACAGAGGATATTTGCATGATACGGTGGTCAAAACCTTCGGGAGATTATATAATGAATTTTTACCGACCAAAAGGAGTATCGTGGAAGAAAACAGAGTCCGGA
>NC_041393.1:196964066-197035790 GCF_002162155.2 Triticum dicoccoides | reverse complement strand
GCGCGTCCAGTAGGGTAGGGCACGCCCTCCACCCTCGTGGATGCCTCGTGTCCTTCCCGGACTACTTCTTATTTTCCTATTTTCTTAAATATTCCAAAACGGAGAAAAATTGCTATTAGAACTGTTTTGGAGTCGGTTTACTTACCGTACCACATACCTATTCCTTTTCGGAGTCTGAAACGTTCTGGACAGTGTCCCTTATGTATTCCTCCGGGGTTATGGTGTCAATAACATTAGTTTCAACATTTATAGGATTACCTGAGATATGATGTTTGATTCTTTGACCGTTCACCACCTTTGGATTTGTGCCTTCGAAGTTTTTGATTTTTATGGCACCAGAACGATATACCTCCTCGATAACGTAAGGACCTTCCCACTTAGAGAGAAGTTTTCCTACAAAAAATCTTAAATGAGAGTTGAATAGCAACACATAATCACCTACATTAAACTCACGCTTTTGTATCCTTTTATCATGCCATCTTTTAACTTTTTCTTTGAACAACTTGGCATTCTCATAGGCTTGGGTTCTCCATTCATCAAGTGAGCTAATATAAAATAACCTCTTCTCACCGGCAAGTTTGAAATCATAATTGAGCTCTTTAATAGCCCAATATGCCTTATGTTGTAGCTTGAGAGGTAAGTGACATGCTTTTCCATAAACCAGTTTATATGGAGACATACCCATAGGATTCTTATATGCAGTTCTATAGGCCCATAATGCATCATCAAGTTTCTTGGACCAATTCTTTGTAGATCTATTAACAGTCTTTTGCAAAATTAATTTGATCTCTCTATTACTCAATTCCACTTGACTACTAGACTGTGTGTGATAAGGAGATGCAATTCTATGATTAACATCATACTTAGCAAGCATTTTACGAAAAGCACCATGAATAATGTGAACCACCATCAATCATGAGATTTCTAGGGACTCCAAACCTCGGAAAAATAACTTCTTTAAGCATCTTAATAGAGGTGTTATGATCATCACTACTAGTTGGAATAGCTTCTACCCACTTAGTAACGTAATCAATAACAGCTAAAATGTGTGTATATCCATTAGAGGCAGGAAACGGACCTATATAATCAAAGTCCCAAACATCAAATGGTTCAATAACAAGAGAATAATTCATAGGAATTTCTTGACGTCTACTAATATTACCAATTCTTTGACATTCATCACAAGACAAGACAAACTTACGGGCATCCTTGAAGAGAGTAGGCCAATAAAAACCGGATTGCAATACCTTATGTGCAGTTCTATCTCTAGCGTGGTGTCCTCCATATGCCTCGGAGTGACACTTGCGTAGGATCTGTTCCTGTTCATGCTCGGGTACACAACGTCTAATAACACCATCTACTCCTTCTTTATAAAGGTGTGGGTCATCCCAGAAGTAATGTCTTAAATCATAAACTAGGTGGTATAAATTTAGCAACAATATAATTAGCATAATCAGCATACCATGGAGCAGTATGAGAAGCATTTATGACAGCTAATTGTTCATCAGGAAAGCTATCATCAATAGGTAGTGGGTCATCAAGAACATTCTCTAACCTAGACAAGTTGTCTGCAAATAAAATTCTTGTAGCAAGAGAACCCATCTAATAAGTCTAGGCTTAGCATCTTTCGTTTCCATGAGATATTTAATAGCAGCATGATCAGTGTGAATAGTTACTTTAGAATCAACAATATAAGGTCTAAACTTATCACAAGCAAATACAACTGCTAAGAATACTTTTTCAGTAGTAGCATAATTTCTCTGAGTAGTGTCTAGAGTTTTACTAGCATATTGAATAACATTTAGTTTCTTATCAACTCTTTGTCCTAGAACAGCACCTATAGCATAATCGCTAGCATCACACATAATTTCAAAGGGTAAATTCCATTCAGGTGGCTGAATAATAGGCACAGAAATCAAAGCTTTCTTAAGTATTTCAAATGCTTCTACACAATCATCATCAAAGACAAAAGGAATATCTTTTTGCAATAAATTAGTCAAAGGCCTAGAAATTTTAGAAAAATCCTTAATGAACCTCCTATAAAAGCCAGCATGACCAAGGAAACTTCATATACCTTTAATGTCCTTGGGACACGGCATCTTTTCAATAGCATCAACTTTAGCTTTATCAACTTCAATACCTCTTTCCAAAATTTTATGCCCCAAGAAAATGCCTTCATTAACCATAAAGTGGCACTTCTCCCAATTCAAAACAAGACTAGTATCTTCGCATCTCTGCAAAACTAGATCAAGGTTGCTCAAGCAATCATCAAAAGAGGATCCATAAATGTAGAAATCATCCATGAATACCTCACAAATCTTTTCACAAAAGTCAGAGAATATAGCCATCATGCATCTTTGAAAGGTAGCAAGTGCATTACATAAACCAAAAGGCATACGTCTATAAGCAAAAGTACCGAAAGGGCAAGTAAAAGTATTCTTTGCTTGATCATCCACCGGCACAGGTATTTGAGAGAAACCAGAGTAACCATCTAGAAAGCAGAAATGCGTATGTTTGGATAATCTTTCTAGCATTTGATCAATAAAAGTTAAAGGGTAATGATCTTTTTTAGTAGCTTTATTTAATTTACGGAAATCAATTACCATCCTATAATCTGTAGTAATTCTTTGTGGGATCAATTCATCTTTATCATTGGGAATAACAGTAATACCTCCCTTCTTAGGGACACAAATGGACAGGACTTACCCACTGACTATTAGCAACGAGATAAATTATACCTACCTCAAGGAGCTTTAGTATCTCCTTTCTAACCACTTCTTTCATCTTAGGATTTAACCGTCGTTGATGATCTCTAACTGGTTTGGCATCTTCTTCCAAATTTATTTTATGTCGGCATAAACTGGGACTAATGCCCTTAAGATCATCAAGAGTATATGCAATAGCAGCACGGTGCTTCTTCAGAGTTTTCAATAATCTTTCCTCTTCCTGCTCTGAAAGGTTAGCACTAATAATAACAGGATATATCTTATTTTCATCAAGATAAGCATATTTAAGAGTACCAGGTAAAGGTTTAAGCTCAAACACGGGATCACCCTTGGGTGGAGGGGGATCCCCTAGGATTTTAGCAGGCAAGTTGTGTTTCAAAATAGGACCCTGTTTAAAGAATACTTCGTCTATCTCCCTTATTTAATTCATGAACATATCATTTTCATGGTCTAGCAAATACTGTTCTAATGGATCAGTAGGAGGCACGGCAATAGAAGCAAGACCAATAATTTCATCCTTACTAGGCAATTCTTTATCACGGGGTTGTCTACGAAATTTAGCAAAATTGAACTCATGAGACATATCTCCTAAGCCAATCATAACAACATCCTTTTCGCAATCAATCCTAGCATTAACAGTATTCAAGAAGGGTCAACCAAATATAATGGGACAAAAGTCATCTTGTGGGGAACCAAGAACAAGAAATTCAGCAGGGTATTTAACTATCCCACACAAGACTTCAACATCTCTAACAATCCCAATTGGTGAAATAATATCTCTATTGGCAAGCTTAATTGTAACAACAATATCTTCTATCTCAGCAGGTGCAATGTCATGCATAATTTCTTTATATAAGGAGTGAGGTATTTCACTAGCACTAGCACCCATATCACATAAGCCATGATAACAATGATCTCCTATTTTAACAGAAATAATAGGCATGCCTACAACAGGTCTATGTAATCTTAGCATTGGGTCTAGCAATGTTAGCAGCCTGTTCACAGAAATAAATAACATGCCGATCAATATTATCAGCCAAGAGATCTTTAACCATGTCAATACTAGGTTCAACTTTAATTTGCTCAGGAGGTGTATATGTTCTAGTATTACTCTTACGAACCACATTTGAAGCTTTAGCATAATCCTTTATCGTAACAAGGAAAGGTGGTCTCTCAACATAAGTAGTAGGCACAATAGGATCATTATAAGTGATAGTCTTTTCTTCAACTGTAACAGGTGCAACTACTTTTACTTTAGTGGGAGGATTATATTTAAACCACTTCTCCTTAGGAAGATCAACGTGAGTAGCAAATGATTCACAGAAAGAAGCTACTATCTCAGAGTCAAGTCCATATTTAGTGCTAAATCCATGGAAGGCATGGATATCCATAAAAGATATAACACAATCAAACTTAGGTGTCATACCTGACTCCTTACCATCGTCGGAATCCCAATCTTCAAAGTTGCGTTCAATTCTTTCCAATAAATCCCACTTGAATTCAATAGTCTTCATCATATAAGAACCATCACAAGAAGTATCAAGCATGGTGCGATCATTGAGAGAAAGCGGAGCATAAAAATTTTGAATAAACATTTCTATTGAGGGCTCATGATTGGGGCATGAATATAACATTGACTTAAGCCTCCCCCAAGCTTGAGCGATGATTTCTCCTTCGCGGGGCTAGAAATTATATATATAATTACGATCACGATGAATAAGATGCATAGGATAAAACTTCTGGTGAAATTCCAATTTCAATCGTTTATAGTCCCAAGATCCCATATCATCACATAGCCTATACCATATCAATGCATCTCCCTTCAAAGATAAAGGGAAGACCTTCTTCTTAACAACATCATCGGGCATACCTGCAAGCTTTAATAATCCACAAACTTCATCCACATAGATAAGGTGTAATCGGGATGCAATGTTCCATCTCCGAAGGAATTTCAAAGTAAACATTTTCAGTAGGTTCAGTAGGTTGAGGAGCAACTCTTTGCTCTACTGGTCGGGGTGAAGATACCCCGAACAAGCCCCTCAAAGGATTAGTTTCCATAGTAACAAGTGACAGTAAATTTCAGCACACTATATAAATGTTTCCTTACCAAGTTCCACTCACCAAAGGCGCTTCACTTCCCGGCAACGGCGCCAGAAAAGAGTCTGGATGACCCACAAGTGTAGGAGATCTATCATAGTCCTTTCGATAAGTAAGAGTGTCGAACCCAATGAGGATCAGAAGGAAATGACAAGCGGTTTTCAGTAAGGTATTCTCTGCAAGCATTGAAATTGTCGGTAACATATAGTTTTGTGATAAGATAATTTGTAACAGGTAACAAGCAATGAAAGTAAATAAGGTGCAGCAAGGTGGCCCAATCCTTTTTGTAGCAAAGGACAAGCCTGGACAAGTTCTTATATAGAGAAAAGCGCTCCCGAGGACACATGGGAATTATCGTCAAGCTAGTTTTCATCACGCTCATATGATTCGCGTTCGTTAGTTTGATAATTTGATATGTGGGTGGACCGGTGCTTGGGTACTGCCCTTTCTTGGACAAGCATCCCACTTATCATTAACCCCTATTGCAAGCATCCGCAACTACAAAAGAAGTATTAAGGTAAACCTAACCATAGCATGAAACATATGGATCCAAATCAGCGCCTTACGAAGCAACTTATGAACTAGGGTTTAAGCTTATGTCACTCTAGCAACCCATCATCTACTTATTACTTCCCAATGCCTTCCTCTAGGCCCAAATAATGGTGAAGTGTCATGTAGTTGACGTTCACATAACACCACTAGAGGAGAGACAACATACATCTCATCAAAATATCGAACGAATACCAAATTCACATGACTACTAATAGCAAGACTTCACCCATGTCCTCAGGAACAAACATAACTACTCACAAAGCATATTCATGTTCATAATCAGAGGGGTATTAATATGCATTAAGGATCTGAACATATGATCTTCCACCAAATAAACCAACTAGCATCAACTACAAGGAGTAATCAACACTACTAGCAACCCACAGGTACCAAACTGAGGTTTTGGTACAAAGATTGGATACAAGAGATGAACTAGGGTTTGAGAGGAGATGGTGCTGGTGAATATGTTGATGGAGATTGAACCCCTCCCAATGAGAGGATCATTGGTGATGATGATGGTGATGATTTCCCCCTCTCGGAGGGGAGTTTCCCTGGCAGAACAGCTCCGCCGGAGCCCTAGATTGGTTCCGCCAAGGTTCCGCCTCGTGGCGGCGGAGTTTCGTCCCGTAATCTTGCTTATGATTTTTTCTAGGGTAAAAGACTTCATATAGCAGAAGATGGGCACCAGAGGGCTGCCAGGTGGCCCACGAGGCAGGGGGGCGCGCTCCCCACCCTCATGGCCAGGGTGTGGGCCCCCTCTGGTCCTTCTTCCGCTCAATAATTATCATTAATTCCAAAAATGACTTTTGTGGAGTTTCAGGACTTTTGGAGCTGTGCAGAATAGGTCTCCAATATTTGCTCCTTTTCCAACCCAGAATCCCAGCTGCCGGCATTCTCTCTCTTCCTGTTAAACCTTGTAAAATAAGAGAGAATAGCCATAAGTATTGTGACATAACATGTAATAACAGACCATAATGTAATAAATATCGATAAGCATGATGCAAAATGGACGTATCACTTGGCGACTCCCACCGCGCGAAGAGGCAACGTCGCGGCCGCGAGGGGCCACGACGGGTGTCCCGGCGTGCTTGCGGGGGCGGCCGCACCCCCTCTTGGGCGGCGGTGAGCCGAGTCCCTCCTGGCGGGCCTTCCCCTTCTCTGCGGCCGAGAACCTCTTCGTAGGCGCCATGGCTGTCGCTGCTAGTAATGAAGCAATGGGGAATAAGCGAGCGGAGCAGGAAGAGATGAGCAACGGGGGCTCCACCTCCCCTCCTCATTTATAGCAGGAGAAGGCTAACCGGCGACCCCCATGATCGTAGGTAATGATGGTTTTCTCTGCATGCATCAGGGACTCGTCAAGTCGGGCAATTGCCGAGGCAGCATGGGGAAGCGGAGAAACCCACGTCCCGTCAATTGCCACGCGTCAACCAAGGCCGCAGGCTGTTGGAGCCCGCGGCGCTCCGCACTTGCCCCTTGGCTTCGCCCCGAAGCAAAGTCCGAGCGTGTCTTGGGCCCGGGGGCTACTGTCGGCGTCTTGGTAACGGGGGTCCCCAGACTTGCATGCCTGTGGCCCACCGCGTGGCTCCACCAGTGGCCCCGTACGGCCCATCTTTATCAGCCAACAGTCAAGACCCTCGCGAGGGGACAAGCCTTGCAAGGCGGACGATGCAAGACCTCCTCGGGGGCGGCCTCACTAGGCTGGCTCGGGAGTAGCGGACAGATCAAGGCAAGGGGCACCTCGCGAGGTTCCTGTGATGCAAGCCATGACGACCAAGGCCAGGCGAGTGCCAGGCGGGCGGCAGCACGCGCAGTGTCCTCGTTTCCTCTTTGGTGCTAAAGAGGCAAGCGTGGGCGAGGAGTCCCGAGGCGTCAAGCAAAGGTTTCCATATCGGTGCAACAAGACCAAGACCAGCAGGATGGCAGGATGGAGGTCACCGTGGAGCCCAAGACAGCTTCACCACCAGAACCTTTGGCAGGAAAAGACCACCTTTAGTCAGGATAACTTGTACTGGTTGTCCCCCTTCAGATTTGGTCGTTGTTGGATCCCTTCCTGCCCAACATTTGGGGAGAGGACTAGGGCCTCTATAAATAGGACTAGCCACCACAGTAGGAGGGAGGAAAAAGAGGGGGGCGGATCATTCATACCATCCTCACACTCACCAGCTCTTCGAGCCCAAGAACACCTCCCCTCCAGAGGTTGTTCAACTACTGTACTAGTTCATCCTCAGCCCAAGAGGCAATGCACCACCACACACTGGAGTAGGGTATTACACCACATCGGTGGCCCGAACTAGTATAAACCTTGTGTCCCTTGTTCTTTGGGTTTGATGCGCTGAGCCTTGAGATCGCGGTGAGGGCGTTAGCTAGGGAAGGGAGAGATCTTCATGCGCACCCCAGAGTTCGAACCTCAAGGGTTTTGCCGGAACCCAAAATCTGACAGGAATTATGAAGTCTCATGTCTTTTAGCCAGCCATAATATATGTGAAATGTGCAATGCCATCCTGTTTAACCAGGCATCATATATTTGAATGATATGTGCCCATCCTTTTCTTCATTAAATTCCATTTGTCGACAATTTTCATACATTAAACTACTCTTCCTGTGAATCAACCTTTTGAGTGGGTGATGGAAAAATGTGGAGTGAAAACAAGGCCTTCAGAGCAGACAGTGCTACCCGTTGAAGCAGATCTCTTGCTGGGTCCTGATAGCTCCTCGGAGATGGATTCAGAGACAGATGACCAGTCCTATTCCCCCACCCAGGTGTATGCTCTAACTTGGCACAGTTCTACTGCTCATATCATGCATATAGTGTCTTGCATTGCATTGTTTAGACATCATATACACAATATTCAACACTAGTATGTTCTTAGTTCAGACATCATATATGCGAATGCCCTCCGCTTAGCATATAAATCACACATGTCAATTAAATCATGCGATCCTGGTTACTTAGATAACATGTATGTGAATTGTGTCATGCGATCCTATTTAGTTAGTCATCATATCTTTGAATTATGTTATGCTATGCTATCCAGCTTAGATAGACATCATATATGTGAAATTATGCCATGCTATCCGTTTTAGTTAAACAATATACATGTCAACTATTTAATGCCCTCTTTTTCCATGATATCTATTGCATCTGTCTCTCATACAATGTCTGTACATTCAACTATGTTTCCTGTTTATCAGCCATTTGAATTGGAGCAAGAGATGGCAGTATCTAGCGGAGTAAAAACACGATCTTCAAATAAAACAGTGCTACCTCTTGGTGGAGATAGCACCCCGGTTGTACATGCACGAGAACCAGCCCTACCACACATAACCCACACTCTTACAGATTTTACACCTACTGCGATGGACAGAGAACCACCTTCACCCAATCTAACCCCAACCCCAGCAGATAGTAACCGAGTTCCTGTTGACACAGCACCATCTCCACCACAGAGCTCCCAAACAAGAGCAGTTAGTAAGGCAGCTCCAGTTCCCAAAGCACCAGTACTACCACGATGAACCCCAACTCCACCAGTTAGTACACCTATTCCCATGGAGGAAGCACAACCAGCCATTCATAGTTTAGCATCTATTGCATTTGATGTTGTTACTATGTGTGTATCTTCCCATCAAGGAAATATTATACTGAAGATGAAGGAAAATTCCAGATGCAGGTGTTTGTCCAGGAGTTATGTGTAAGTAATGTTATTCATGGCAATTGCTTTGCTTTGTCCCATACATTCTATCTCCATGATTGTTATAATACAGCAAATTTTCCTATTTTTCTCTATAGAGAAGGATCGATTTGGAAACTCAGGATGAGGTAACATGTGCTAATACCTCTACTATCTTCAAGAATGCTTGGTGGTAGTATCGGAATTACCTGAAGAAAACGTACTTCACTGGCAAAGAAACTCATCAAATTCCCTTATGTTCTCCTGAGGACACATTTACTGGACGATGAATGGGAACGCCTTGTTCTTTACCGGCCCCAAACCAAGAATTTGGTAAGGTCTATGAGCTCATTTTATTTGAAGTACTATATGCTTGCATCTTATTATACAACTGTTCATGTAGAACACGTGCTTAAACCTGAAGAACAACTATACTTTGTTCCAATTTTGACGGCCAGTGTATGTAATATGCTGCTTTGTTCCCTATATTTTCACTGGTGGCGAACTTTGATGCCCAATAGATGTAATATGTGTAATAGCTGTAGTAGGCTAGCGTTAGTTGCTTGCTTATTTATTTCCTTATTGTCTTGTTTAGTTGTTTACTTGTAGTCACTACAGTTCTTTTTCCGCATTTTTCTAGTGACCACAATAACCTATTTTTGGTAACTAGGCCACAATAATCATGGGAACACACGGACTGTTGTAACCATGGGCCTCCTACGGGACGTAGGATCCGTGGGCCTTCTACGGGTCGTTGGATACATGGGCCTTCTACGTGCCATAGGATCCATGGACTTTCTACGGGCCGTATGATCCATGGGCCTTCTACGGGCCGTAGGATCCATTGGTATTCTATGGGCCGTAGGATCAATGGGCCTTCTACGGGGCGTATAATCATTTCGCCAAACATGGCTTGCACTATTCGTGGACCATAACGGGCAGTTAATAGGTCGTATTAGATAACGCTATGAAAACAGCCCAACGGATTAATGGGCCACAAACGGGCCGAATGTAACCACGGGCTGTATTTGGCCCACAAACGGAACAGGCCAGTAACGGACCGTATCTAACCGAATTCTAGAAATGAGCCCAAGAATAAATGGGCCCTTACAAGGCCGAAAGTTAACACGGGCTGGAAAGAGCCGATGGAATAATGGGCCGTTAATGGGTATAAAGCGATACATTGTTCATTGTGGGCCAGTTTCATCTCGGGCCTTTAATGGGCCGAGAGTTACAAAGGGCCTCATATGGGCCGAAAGACATCATGGGCCATACATGGGCTGGAAGTTACAACGGGCTGGAATCATATTGGATAGCCCAGATGAAGCTACTGGGCTTAAGTCCGATAGGCCGTAACGGGCCGGTAGTTAGCGGGCCGTAAATGGGCTACATACGAACATGCCATTAACAAGCTTTCTGTGGGCCGGCCCGTTACCTTTTGACCAAGTCAAATGGGTCGGCCTTTTCATCGGAATGAGCCTCTGTTGGGCCGTGCCATGTGTCGACGTATCATAGGCGCCTCCTGTCGAATGAGTGGATGACATCTGCCCCAACGGTGAGCCAACACGTGTTTCCTCTGGCCAATGAGAATTTTACACGTGGAAAATACCCATTGGTCCGGGCTATTAATGGGTTATCGGATCCAAAACTGGACCCGATAGCTTAATAGTGACCTGTTACGGTGGATGCCACGTGTCGGTCACCCTTGACGAAAGCACTTCTATGACGCGCGATTTATCGTCATGGAAGTGGACACTTCCATGATGATAATTTTGGTAATGTCATGGAACACTTCTACGACAGCACAAGTATGACTATCTTGATTCTGGAATAAAATCGTCATGGATGTACATGCATGACAGAAAACGTGACCTACTGTGTCAAACACGTATCATCACGGAAGTGTATCTTTTTGTAGTGTATTAAGCGTCTCGATCTATCCCTATAGATTTTGATGGTAATATACAAGCAGCTTCACCGAGGTCTTTCAATGAAAAATTCTTATTCAAGTATCCATTTATGCTATCCATAAATTCTATATAACAATATGTCATCCACATATAATATCAGAAATGCTACAGAGCTCCCACTCACTTTCTTGTAAATACAGGCTTCACCGTAAGTCTGTATAAAACCATATGCTTTGATCACCTCATTAAAGCATATATTCCAACTCCGAGATGCTTGCACCAGTCCATAGATGGATCACTGGAGCTTGTACACTTTGTTAGCACCTTTAGGATCGACAAAACCTTCAGGTTGTATCATATACAACTCTTCTCTAAGAAATCCATTAAGGAATACAGTTTTGACATCCAATTGCCAGATTTGATAATTATAAAATGCAGCAATTGCTAACATGATTCGGACCGACTCAATCATCGCTACGGGTGAGAAAGTCTCATCGTAGTCAACCCCTTGAACTTGTCGAAAACCTTTTGCAAACAAGTCGAGCTTTGTAGATAGTGACATTACCATCAGCGTCTGTCTTCTTCTTGAAGATCCATTTATTCTCAATGGCTTGCCGATCATTGGGACAGTCCACCAAAGTCCATTCTTTGTTCTCATACATGGATCCTGTAATGCCCCGAATCCGATGCGCCAGGTGTCTTCTAGCTATTCATCGTTGTTGCCATGTCATTTTCTTGCGTGTTGCATTTTGCCATGTCATCATCTGCATTTCATCTACATGTTTTTCAAAACTTGCATCCGGTCATTTTCCCCGTTGTCCGTTTCGCGATCCGACACTCTCACACACGCCCGTCGCCCCTCTCAGACCTTGTTTAATGAGCGGGAGAAAAACGTTCTCGGAATGGGTCGAGATTTGCCGAGTGGCCTTGGTTAGACCGCCCGTCAAATTTCGTTCCATTTGGAGGTCGTTTGATGCCCCAACGGTTAACCGAGCTAACCGAAACCCCTTCTCTTTACAGCCCAACACCTCTTCCCACAACCCATGAGCCCATCCAAACCCCCTCCATGCTCTCGGTCGTTCGATCACGATCGTGTGGGCAAAAACCGCACCTCATTTGGACACTCCTAGCTCCCTCTACCTATAAATATGTGATCCCCTCCGATTTTTTGCGCAGTCCAAACCGTAGCCCCGCTCCCCTCGTGCCGCCGGACATGTCCGCTCCCTCGCCGGACATGTCTAGCCGCCCACCTCGACGTATCGGGCGCCGCCACATGTCCCCTGTGCCCCGCCTCTCTCTCCTTCGCTTCCGCCGGCCCACGGGGCCCAATCCTTCGCCGCCGCATCTCCCGCTACGCCCGAGCCGCCGTGGCCGAGGCCCGCGCGCGCCCGCGCGAGCCCGTCCGGCTGCCGCCGCCATGTTCCCGCGCCTCCGCCTCTGCGTCGTAGCACCGCCGCCGCGCGCCCCGCAGTGCCTCCACGCCGGCGCCGCCCGCCCCGACGACCTCGCCGCGCCGCCCCGCCGCTCCTCCGTCGCCGCCGGCTGGATCTGGCCAGATCCGGCCCGGGGTGCCTTGCTGCCGACCTTGCCGGCGTCCTCCCCGGCTTCCGCGAGCTCCGGCCACCTTCCCCCTCAACTCCGGCGAGAACCCCGGCCATCCTCGGAGTTCGTGCCGTGAAACCCTAGATCCATTTTGCGAGGTGATTTTCTACCAAGTCCCAAAATAATTATATTCTGGTGCTTTGTTCATCATGCTATAACTTCATGTGTGCTGCTCCTATTTGTGCATATAATATGTCAAAATGTTCACAATGAGATGCTCTTCATTTTGTTCCATTGTTCCATGCTTGTTTATGTCTATCTTGATGCCATTATCATCGTTGCACGAGTGCTATATGATGTTAACTGATGTCTGTTAACAGAACTTGTTGTTTTGTCTTTTTCATTGGATTTTGTGTGGGCATCCTATGAGCTTGATGTCTACATGAGTTTTGAGCTACATCATGCCATCTTCACATTGGTGCAATAAATGTATTTTTGTTAGTCTTGTAGTGAGTGCATCGAGCTCGTGAAGAAGGGTACTTGCTGTTACTGTTTTGCTAGGCTAAATCTGTTATATCATGATGCTATGTAAATCTGCTGCTACAAGTCATTCTATGCATAATCTGGATATGTTCACTAAGGATGTTTTGTTAAACATGTCATGCTATATCCATCCATGCCCTTGGTTGCATTTATAGCCTGATGTAGCTTGTTGTAATCTTTCTCTCAAATTGCTAAATAATGTTGCTGTCAACCTGTTAACATTAAGTTCAGTTTGGCCATGTGTTTTTCTAGTGATCCATGCACCCTATGAACTTGCTATTGCCATTCTTAGCTTCATACATATGTCATCTTACTGTTGGTTGACTTCACATTCCATGAAATGCTCTGTGGAGAGTGGTACAAGATCACCAACATGCGTACTTATCGTTGTTCCTGCCATGTACTGTTATTCTGAATCTGTCATATCATTTGCCATGTTTGCATGGATGGTACCATGTTCTCTGTTGATCTTTGGAATTAGTTCAGTAAGGGAGATTTGTTCTTTGTCTTTAGTGTTAGCATGTAATGCTCTATTTTTGCCATGATAGCTTGCTGTAACATGTTGTTTGATAGCTCTAAACATTGAAACCTGATGTTATTTCTGTCATGTCGAGTGATTTCTGCCAAGTCTGTGAAACTGTTATTATTTTCAATCTTGCCATGTCCTTTTGAGCATGTTCTAGTGATTTCTGGAGATAGCTCAGTGTTCACGTTTCGTCATGCTTCGTATGTACATCATGTCCATGTATTTTGTTTTCATGTTGAGGTGTTGTAGCATATCGTTTTGATGCTTGCTAGATGCCTAGTTGCTGTTTTGGACACCTTGTCCTTTAAACTTGTTTCATGTGTATGTGTGTTGAACCATTGCTCCGTTTTGAGTGTGCCTTATATGAAACTTGCTTGATTTCGCATGTAGTTTCATATTATTATATTGCATCCATTTTTTGAGAGTGTTTGCTTGATGTTTGAATGCATTTTGCATCAATGCCATGGTTAACTTGTTTTGCTCATATCTTCTACACCGTAGCTCTGAACTAAATGAACTTTATATGTAACTTGACTAGAATTTTGTGTAGATCATCTTGGTGCATCTTAACTTGCCGTTTAACAACTTGAACATACGGTTTATTCAGATCTGGACCTACTTTGAAATTTGCATACACTACTAGGGAAAAGCCTATACACAGAATCTTACCAGCAGCGCTCCCTAAAATACCACGCTACTGCTATTTAGCAGCAGCGCGTGTTAGAGAAACGCGCTGCTGACAGGAAAATAGCAGTAGCGCGTCCACCTCAAACCGCGCTGCTGCTATAATTGCCATGACCTTGCCCCCCCGCTAGTTATAGTAGTAGCGCACTTTATTGAACAGCGTTACTGCTATAGAAGTTAGCAGCAGTGCACTTATGGGAAAACCGCTACTGCTTAGATCAGCCCACAAGTTTAGTCCCACCTCGCTCCGTGAACAGGGTGTTTACCACCTTAAATATGTTATTTCTGAAACTACCACAACCAGTTGGTCTTCACTGAACTCTATGTATAAAATTTGTGGCCGCAATATGAGTCCTCTCCGGTTCCTACCGGATAGGACTCATATTGACAATTCAGATTGTACACAAAAAGATCATTGATGGCCAATGTATTTTTGCATTGACGTATTTTTTGTATAGTTACACTTAGCAGTAGCGGTTTATGTGCAACGCGCTACTGCTATTCTAATTATCTGTAGCGCGTTTCGGCAAACGTGCTACAACTATCCCTACCTTATCCCCACGCACACGACCGGCGCCCTCACTCACACTCTCACTCTCGCCCCCCGTGCCAATAACCGTCGTCGTGCGTCGCCACCGCCGCCTTCGTCCGTCCGCCGCCGAGGTACTCCCCTCCTTCCATCCCTCCTCCCTCCTCCTCGCACATCCTCCCTCCATCTACGGCTGCCCCTCCTTCCTCCGCCGCCGCCCTCCTCCCTCCGCCTACGGCCGCCCTCTCCCTCCCCCACCGGCAGCCCTCCTCCCACCGCCCTCGACCTCGCCGCCCGTAGCTACCTCTCCGTCGCCCCCACCCCCTGCCACTAGTTAGTACCAGATTTAGTAGTTGTAGATGTTAATTTAGGGTTCATAGCTAGTAATAGATGTTAATTTAGTTAGTACTAGATTTTTAGTAGTAGTAGATGTTAATTTAGGGTTCATAACTAGTTTAGTAAGTAAATTAATAAACTAGTTGAAGTAGTTGAATTAAGAGAACTAATGTATTTTTAGTAAGATAATTAATATAACTAGTTGAACTACTTTATTTTTAGAAAGAACTAGTTTTTTCTATTTATAGTAAGTGTTTATTTAGTAGGAACTAGTTGAATTAATAAAACTAGTTGAACATGTCATATTTGTTGTTATTTTTTAGTTTAAGCAATTATTCGGGATGTATTAGTGATAACTTATATGGTTTCAGGTGACCACCGTCGTCCCCGTCACCGACCCCCTCCGACATCCCCACCGTCGTCCCATTCATCGACCCCCTCCGACATCAAGGTGAGACCAGCCAAATATCCTTGTATATCTTGTGTTGTTGTGTCAGGACCCCGACTCAATGCCACATCGATCTAGCATGTAACACCTCATATCACTTTGCGGCCTCACGCACGGTATTCCCACGGGTGTCGCCTTACCTTTGCCCGGGACCGTTTGCGCCTTTTGGCACACGTATATGATAGTGTCGCTAGCATCCATATGATAAGGAGCCCGGGCTGACATGGCTAGTCGTAAACCCAAAGTGGCACAAACCTACAAGGACAGGCATCCATGACCCAGCATCGAACGTGTCGGTCATCATTGAGTGAATCCAGGCTGTAGCACTGGGCTAGCAGGACTCCGGTGAACCGGGCTGTAGCGGGCTAACAGGACTCTGGTATTCATCGCGTGACATTTCCCCGAAGGGACAGACACAGGAACGAAGAAGGACACATGCCGGCCAGCCTAAGTGTTCCGGAGCAGTAGCAAGCTACCATGGCTCAGTGGAAACACTAGGAGACATTTTCCGGTAAGAGAGGCTACTAAAAATAAACAACTAGATAGTCAGATCCCACACATACCAAGCATTTCAATAACATACACACAATATGCTCGATATGTGCACATACAACATGGCATCACAACATGACTCTACGACCCAATTATGTATTCGATAGGCTCCGAGGAGCGAGATATTACACACATGGGTCCTACGACCCAACATTCAGAGCATACAAGTCAAAACACAAGCGGAAGCTATCATGTCTGAGTACAGACAACTATAAATGAAAAAGGCTGAGAAGCCTGACTATCTACCAAAACCTGCCGAGGCACAAGATCGTAGCTGAGGTAACAAGCTAAACGTCGAAGTCCACGTGGAACTACTAGTGAGACTGAAGTCTCTCTCTGCAAAAACATAAATTAAGCAACGTGAGTACAAATGTACCCAGCAAGACTTACATCAGAACTAACTACATATGCATCATTATCAACAAAGGGGATGGTGGGGTTTAACTGCAGCAAGCCAGCTTTGACTCGGTGGCTATCCTAAACTACGACTGCAAGCAACTCTTTTGAGGTGGCGCACACGAGTCCACATATTCACCAACCAATACACCACTATGAAACCGCTCCCGTCTCCCTACGAGAACGCCATCCATAGCACTCACGCTTATCTTGCGTATTTTAGAGTATCCACTTTCACTTGTCTATGAACTGATATAAGCAACCCAGAAGTCCTTTACCGCGGACACGGCTATTCGAATAGATGATGTTAACCCTGCAGGGGTGTACTTCTTCATACATGTTTCCACCACTTAGCGTCTGCACACGACATGTGCTCGACAGACTTCAAGCGAAAGCCGACGTGGGTGTAGACCACGACCTACCTAAACACCTAAGTCCCTAGTCCAGGTTTATCGCCTATCCAGGTTCCATCCGCAGGGAGTCCGGCCGAGGTTTCCCATACGGCCCCGAACGATGTGTACAGGGTTCCCGAGATACCTAACGGGTATTCGGTACACCGTGCCATGTACCTACCGCATCACAGCCCACCCCGCGGGTCAGTGCTGTCCACGGCCTCCAGTAAGCTAGAAACACCAGAAACTACTTGCAACTCCTGGACAGAGGAGTAGGGTGAATAAGAAGTCGAGCGGGGTCATAATTCAGGGCCCAATGCATGGTAGTAGCTGAATCATGGATCACAAACACAGAACTCAGTTCCTAAGGACGGCTTCAATGAGACAACCCACCATGTACTCCTACATGGCCTCTCACCGCTACCTTTACCAAATTGTGTTCACCACTTAGCTCACACACAGTAGGACATGTTCACACACCTCTGATTCATCCCCGATGAATCAGACCTGACTCAACTCTAAGCAATAGCAGGCATGACAAACAAACATGAATGAGTAGGCACAGCATGGCTCAAACAACTCCTACTCATACTAGTGGGTTTCATCTATTTACTGTGGCAATGACAGGTCATGCAGAGGATAAAGGGGTTCAGCTACCGCAGCAAGTAACAAATGACTCGTTGTTGTCCTAATGCAGTAAAAAAAGAGCAGGGCGAGAGAGTAGGATTGTATCAGAATGAACAAGGGGGTTTTGCTTGCCCGGCATTTCTGAAGATAATATTGAGTCTTCATCAGTGTCAACGATCACATCTTCGGTACAACGTCTACCGAGGGGGAACAACACCGGCAAACACAGAAGAAACACGATCAATGCAATGCACAATATGATGCATGCTATGACATGGCAATATGAATGTGTTTTGGGCTAATGCACCTAGCTATGATTTAAATGAAGTTGGTTTGAATACATGATTCAAATTCCAACTCCATATATGGTTATTTAAATGCCCTTTATTTGTTTTGTCCAAAACAGAGGACAAACATTGTTGAAACATGCATGAAAATGGTACAGATGGGTTCCTTGAATTTTTCTAATAATTTTTCATATATAACTTGTTTGATTTGGAGTCACGGTTGAATTACTATGATTTTTAGAAGTTTTAGCTATTTTCTGAAATAAATAAATCGTTTAGATTTATTTAAAATCCAGAAAAGGGTTTACTGCATCAGCATGACATTGGCATGATGTCAGTAGGTCAACAGGGGCTGGTCCGGGTCAAACCTGACCAGCGGGGTCCACACGTCAGTGACACAAGTGACTAACAGAGTTAATTAATTCTAACTAATCAAATTAATAGCCACGGGGCCCACTGTCAGTGTCAGCAGGGGTAATTAGTCCTAAACTAATCTTGTCAGGTGCAGGGCCGACGCGTGTTAATCCCAGGGAGGTCAAACCCCTGGTCAGCGGGGTCAAACCCGCCGGCGACTCGACGCCGGCGAGGCCAGACACGGCGGCGAGGCTCGGATTTGGTCCTCCGTCGACCAAATCGACGGCGGAGATGCGCTACGCGTAGCTGGGGAGCTCGCGCATCGAGTGTGGTGGCGGTTGGGCTCGGGATGGTCGGAAAAGACGCCGGCGACGACGTTGGCGGCTGCCGGAGCTCGGGCGAGCTCGGGGTCGTCGCTAGGAGGCACGGCAGGAGGAGCTGGTGGTGGCTACGGGCTACTGAGGTTGCGGTGAGCACGACGGTGGGCTCAGGAGCGAGCTGCGGTGGCTGTGGCCACGGCCACGCCATGGCCGGCGGCGAGAAGCTCTCGGCCGCGGTGGTTAGCACGGCTACAGCGGCCTTACAGGGCAAAGGAGAGTGGAAATCGGTTCAGGGGCTCACGGGGATCATGCAGGGAGGGTCAGCGAGCTCGGGGAAGCACGAACGGCGGCGAATCGATGATGAGGTTGACGGCTGCCGAAGGTTAAAGATGAGCTTGAGGGCGACGCTGCAGGGCTTCCGGAGGGCCGTGGATCGGTGGGGAGGAAGAGGGGGTCGAGGCGGAGCTCCTGAGCCCAGCGGCAGGGCGAGGGGTGGCCGGTGGCCGCGGCGAACGGCGTCGGTGGCGATGGCTGCGTTCGGGCGAGTGAGAGAGAGGAAGCAGAGGAGAGGAGGGCCACGGGGAGAGTGATAGAGAGGTCGAGGGGGGTTCAGCATCTCCGTGGCGTCGTCTAGGCGCATCGGAGAGGGGCCAGGCAGGCAGGGAGGGAGGAGGTGGCCGACGCGGGGCGGGCACGCGCCTCCGTCCTTCTGGCGAGGGAGGAAGACGACAGGGAGGAGGCGGTGATGGGCTGGGCCGTTGGAGCTGGGCCGGTTGGTGGGCGCCAGGTAAGTCAAGGTGGGTTCTCTCTCTCTCTTTCTTTCTCTTTTCTATTTTCTGCAATTGGTTTTGATTTGATTTAAAATATCAAATCATTTTTCTAAAACTTTCTGTAAATTGTATGTGAGCTCAGGAACTAGTCCAAGGTCACAGGCAACTTACAAAAATATTTGAACTTTATTTCTTATATAATAGAAATAAATTCAAATCAAATATGTCATTGGTTTAAGTCAAAGGCCCAAAAATAAATAATTCTGTGATTCCAAAAATATTGGTTTGAATTTTACCTCTTACCAATATTTTCACAGAGTAACAGGAACATTTCTTTGGACTCATTTGATGAGATTTAAATGTTGGATATTTTTAGAGGTTTTCTGAGGCTTTTGAAAATTCCTCAATTCAAATTTCATTTGAATTAAAACATGATGCTCACATGAGGGTCTAGCCTAGTGCATAACAGGACTAGGGATGTGACAACTCACCCCCACTAAACAAAAATCTCGTCCCGAGATTCAGGCATAGGGGAGGGTGAAGGGGGAACGCAAACTAGCACAATCTTCACGATCCAGGTTGCACTCCAAATGAACGTTGATTCAAACACCATCTTTGACTCAAAGTCTTCCTCTGAGAACTCCAACTAACATGACAACGAGAGGAAAGGAAAGACACTAAAAGAATTGTTCTTCTCGAAGGTCGAACAACTCAGGATTAACCCACGGAAGGAGACATAGCAACATCTCTCGAGCTGAGAGACGAAGCACACATCCATAGGAATGGAGTGAAGCAGATGACGAGGGTTCACTAGGTAGACAACAATTCCACACTTAAAAAGGTGGTAAACGATTGTCAACGTAGCGAGGAGTTGAGTTTCCATGATACCACAACGAGGCACCTTAGGGATGGTGACTCGTAGATATATCCCCTTAAGTGGCAAAAAGAATTACCTTTGATTCAGAGATCATTGAAACTCTTTAAACCAGCCTAAGGCAATTCTCGAGCGATCGTTTGGAGGGGGTCGGTAGAATGGCATACTCGGACTTGGATGATGTGGATTACCTTGTTGAAAACAATGTAATGGATGAATTTGCTTACCACCGGAAATGGAAGAGACCCATGGTAGAATGGCACATTGGCGGTGCAAGCTGGGAACAAAATGCAAATGCTGGAAATGATTCTGGTAACAGGGGAAGAACCCAACAATAGAGAGTGAATTCACTGTTTGAAAAGGTCATAGCATTGCCACGGAAACTGAGAGCACTATACAGTTAATGCCGACGATCAAACCTAGCACTTGCGCGTGCTCTCAAGAACTTGAGCATTTCCATAATCATCAAGATTTTACCAATATCCGTGTCAAGGATCCTGGCAACACAACTTGCTACCATGATGAATGATGATGGATGATGCAGATGCAAAGGAAGATATCACTTTCCCAGATTTCACCCTTGGCGGGGCCAAGGGAATAAAATCTGGATGATCGACCGAGAGACATTTAGCACTCCTCTTCTAATGTTCTCCTTGATGTACTAGCGTATCCCATTCCTTGAAATGGTCTGGTATCTAGAACATCAAGTAAAGGTCGGACTTTGGGAGCACAAAAATCCATAAGGAACAACTAGGGAGTAGATCCTACGAAATCCTTATGGGGAGGTGGCCAACTTCCTCAATCAAGATATTATAATAACAGGTCTTCCGGCTGGGTGTGTTGGCCACGACATCCACTTTACCGGTTTCCGAGGGACCGATATTATAGTTCTTGGGAAATGTTCCAAACCATCATATTTGCCTGAGATTTAGATCTGGTTGGTGTCAGGATATTCCAGACAAATCGAGTCTAGGAAGAAAAACGAAAGTTTGCAACACAAATCGACGAGATGACATTGCGAGATTCTCGGGGAATGAACTACGATAGTAAGCTCCAAAACATGAGCTGGTTCTGCTACAAACATGTGAACACGTTGTCCCAGACAAGCATGGCCACGTAGTAGTCTTATAATTAAACACTACCGAGTTCAGGTGGGGAACCATCATCGAGGATATCGAAGTCCTTGCATAAGGTATACTCTTAAGAAGGAACTTCTTCTCCTTGAACAAATCAATCGGTGGCTTGGTGTGCTCGGGACACCTATGGAATGAAGGTTGCAAGTCTCCAGACCACAGAATACTTCGCACGTGTGCATGACTGACTTGGGATGATTCCAGAGGAAGCAAAACTAACTTTCTCAAATTCACGGCGGCAACTTTCACCAAATGCACGTGTATAAGAGGAAGTCACTCCTTTCATCAAACAAATACTTCATGAGCTAGCATGAAGAAAATGCTTTCAAAAGTTTCCAACACTAACTTGTTGTCCAACAAGATCATGGAGGAGATAAGGATGTTGTCAATGGGCTCAACAACAATTCATCTGGGTTTCCTTTTAAAAGGAATTCCATAGTTAAGTGAACAAGTGATAGCATTGGTCAGACCCAAAAGATATAATGGTGTATGCTCGAGGGATTAACCACGAGTAAGGCAACATTACGAATATCGTTGGTTCTGGTCTGATTGGATGAGAGCCCATACTCCAATCAAAGGTTGGATAGAAATGATAGGTCCATTAACTGATCACGAGGTTCAGTCGATGAAAATATCAACTTTCTTCAACACACATACAAGACATCCCTTATAATGAACTATATCGGACAAGCTTCTATGTTCCAACTCTCCAAGTTGATGCATAGCTTAACCAACTAGCTCAGGGGTATCCAACACGGATTCTTGGAGAAAGGGTGGTTTACAGGATAAACCAACTTGATCACGAGCTCAACATAACAGTCAGGTGACAACCTGGTGATACTTTCGAGAAGATATTCGGAAAATCACGAACCACCGATATGTTACTAAGATCGAGCACAATCTTGCTTTTCAGGGCAAGACGATATGATCAAATGAGCGAGGACTTGACAAAATCCTAACTCATCAATCGAAATGTGCACCAGGAAGATGGACAAGGTAGCACGATCAATCTTAGAATGATGATTCAATAATCAACACGCTAAGAATGAGGTTATCGTCCATTTAACTACCAAGCAACGGAGTTGCTAGGAGTATTGATTTCACACACCATGATTCACTTGTCGGCATTCCGGTTACAATAACACAGGAACCGAGGAATGAACAATGATGGCAAGAAGTATCGCTGTACCAAGAGTTCATAGGATGGTGTGCAATTCCTACAATAATCCCGATATAAAAGATGGTAATACTCCAAGGTAGAACAGAGCAAAAGCTGGATTGGCATTTTGATCTGCGGAGTACAATTGTTTTGACCCAATCCTAGATATGGATGAGGTACTGGAGTTTGTTTCTCCTAGTCATTCCAGAATAGAATGGCTTGACGGACCACAAGAGTAATAGGTATCGATGAACAAATGCACGCATACTCTTGACTATCAAATGATAGACAGGGGTCAGAATACAACTAAGAGGGACAACTCAAAGAACATATAATTTTCTGAGTTATGGATGCATAGATTAGTATGTCGAACCAAGTTCAATATGTTTCTTCCGGATAACCCATGCAGAGAGGTAGGACTGGCAGAGTCACGATTTATGAATGGAGAACTCCTCAAGAGTACTCTCATTGTGATCTATTGATCCAATAAACATATGCCATAAGCGGTTCATAGTATTTGGAAGAAGGAAATACCACGGACCTCGAGGACTATCGCAAAGTTACTAATATCCTAAAGGAACTAGCAAACACTATCAACATGAAGTAAGTAGAGTGAATCTCGGGTTCAAGAACCCAGGAATAGAATACCTACTATTAAGTAGCATCACGGGATGCTTTCGAGAATAAAGGCCAGAATCATCGCACTGGGACACAAATCATGGCTAGACCACTAGATGATCCCCTAAGCACTTAGGGTCATAATTATTAACTCCAACATATATGTTGAGGCAATAAAGTAACTCAACTCACTAATTTGTGTGGTTAATCTGACCAAAAGGACATCGGGAACGGGAAGAAGGGATGTCACACCCTAGCTAGTCATGCATTAGAGTGTTGCATCATGTTTACTCTTTCATCAGAAACTTGAAATGGGGATCTGTGAAACCCTCAGAATCATTTTGAAAATGACCCAAATAAAAATTTCTCCAAAAGGGTCCAAGAAAATGCTCATGTTGATCTCTGAAAATATTGGACAGAGATAAAAATCAAACCAATATTTTTAGTGGCTCATGGACATTTATTTTGGGCATTTGGAATTAATGCATAAATATTTGCTTTGGAAATATATTTCTATATATATTAATATATGTCCAAATATTATGCCAATTATAAAGGAGCTCTGGAATAATATATCTAGCCCCTGAAAAATTTGGCATAAGTTAAATAAATGATTTAATATATTATTTAAATCAGAACAAATGTCAGAAATTAGAAAACAGAAAAAAAAGGGAGAAGCTTACCTGGGCTCCTCCACTGTGCAGCCCATCCAGCTGGCCGGCCCAGCCAGCGGGCGGCCCAGCCCGTCTCCCTCCTCTGTCGTCTTCGTCCCGACAGAGGGAGGGGAGTGTGGCCGGCGCGCGCGCGCGCCACCGCGCCACGCCACCTCTCTCCCTGCCTGCCTGCCCTCCCCTCCTCGCCTCGATGCCCTGGACGACGCCACGCCTCCCCCCTGCTCTCTCTCACTCGCCCTCGGCTCTTCCCTCCTCTCCCTCGCTCTCTCTCTCACGGCCGAACACCACCGTCGCCGCCGTTCGCCTTAGCAGCCGTCTCCGGCCACCCCTCGCTCCCCCGACTAGCTCAGAAGCTCCGCCACAACCCCCTCTTCCTTCCCACCGCTCCACGGGCCTCCGGAAGCCCTGCATCGCCGCCACGTTGCCGTTCCCCTCTTCGGGCTCCGACCATCATCGCCGTCGAATTCGCCGTCTCCAGCGCGTCTCCGAGCCCGCTTCGACGCCCACTGCAACCGCGGTGAGCCCCCGAGTCGTTTCCCCCTTCTCCCCTGGTCTCTTTCGACCTCTAGGCCTTAGCCCCACCTTGGCCGAGAGCTCCACGCCGCCGGCGATGTCGCCGTCGTGGCCACGGTCACCGTAGCGCCCAACCGAGCACACTATCGTGCTCCACGCCTCACTAGGAGCATGCAGCACGCACCAACGCCTCCCCAAACCCCCTGCAACGCCGACTCCGACCGCACCCGAACTCCGGCGGCCGCAGCCGAGCTCGCCGCCGTCGACTCCGGCCACCCCAGGCCCAGCCACGGCCACCGTTCGACGCGCGGGAGCAAGAGCTCTCCAACGAGCCCAAGAACGGCCTCGCCCGTGCCCTGTAGCGCGATCCCGCATCGCGCCGCCGTCTCGGGCCTTGCCGGCGTCACGTCGCCGGTGGGTTTGACCCACTTTGACCACGGCAGGAACCCCCCCTGAGTCCCTGACAGGTGGGCCCAGCCCTGTAGCTAATTAGGATTAGCGCTAACCACTGTTAGTTAACCCCCTGACACTGACTAGTGGGCCCCAGCGCCACTAATTAGTAATTAGGATTAATTTAACCCTGTTTAACCCCCCTGTCGCTGACGTGTGGGCCCCACACGTCAGGTTTGACCTCAGCCAGCCGCAGTTGACCACTGACGTCATGCTGACGTCATGCTGGCGCAATATATATATTTCTGGATTTAATTTAAATCAGGAAATTCCAGAATATTATTTAAACTTCAAAAATTCATAACTTTTATTCTGTAACTCCAAATTGGACAAATTATATATGAAAAATGATCAGAAAAATCCAATCTATCCATCTGTACTATGTTCATGCATGATCAAACAAGTTAAATTGATGTTTCAAGCAGAACAAGGAAAAGCACTTTAAAAGGCCATATTTGAATTTGAAATTTGAATCCTTGATTCAAATTTGTTCAAACCCTTCTGGTTTTAGTTGCATTAGCCCAACATACTCATATTGCCATGTTTCATGCATGCATCATATTGTTGCACATTGTTTGGTGATGGTTCTGTATCGGTGTCCTTTGCGACAGGTTCTGCCTCCGAGGAGTACCGTGATTACCCTAACGAAGAACCGTATCAGTGCATCGAACCATCAGGCAAGCAACCAACCATTTGATCATATCGATACAATCCCATGTTCTCGCTCCTGCTCTCTTTTACTGCATTAAGACAACGCGTTTCAAACTGCTGTGTGCTACGGTAGTTGAACCCATTTCCTCTGCATGACCTGCCATTGCCACAGTAACTAGATGAAACCCACTAGCATGTGTAGGAGTTGATTGAGCCATATGTATGTGTTGTTCCTACCTTGCTATGCCTGCTATGCTTAGAGTCGTGTCAGGTCTGGTTCATCTGGGTGATGGCTAGAGTGAAATGATTATGTCGGTAATGAGAGTGGTGTGGTGAACACGATTTGGTAAAGGTATCGATGAGAGGCCATGTAGGAGTACATGGTGGGTTGTTTCATTGAAGCCGACCTTAAGCACTGAGATCTGTATGCGTGATTTAAGATACAGCTACTACCATGCATTGGGCCCTGAAATATGACCCCGCTCGACTTCTTATTCACCCTAGCTCTCTTTCCAGGAGTTGCAAGTAGTTTCTGGTGTTTGTAGCCTACTGGAGGCCGTGGACAGCGCTGACCGTAGGGGTGGGCTGTGATGCGGTAGGTACGTGGCACGGTGTACCGAATACCCGTTAGGTATCTCGGGAACCCTGTTCACATCGTTCGGGGCCGTATGGGAAACCTCGGCCGGACTCCCTGCGGATGGAACCTGAATAGGCGATAAACCTGGACTAGAGGCTTAAGTGTTTAGGTAGGTCGTGGTCTACACCCACGTCGGCTTTCGCTTGAAGTCTGCCGAGCACATGTCGTGTGCAGACGCTAAGTGGTGGAAACATGTATGAAGAAGTACACCCCTGCAGGGTTAACATGATCTATTCGAATAGCCGCGTCCGCGGTAAAGGACTACTTGGTTGCCTATACAGTTCATAGACAAGTAAATGGAAACTACTAAAAGCCTCAAGATAAGAGTGAGTGCCGAGGATGGCTCTTCCGTAGGAAGACGGAGGTGGATCCTTGGTGATGTATTGAAGTGGTGAGTAGTGGACTCGTGTGCGCAAAACCATTTTAAGTTGGAGTATCGTAGGATAGTCTAGCCAAGAGTCAAAGCTGGCTTGCTGCAATAACTCCACCAACCCTTCTTGATACTAAGCATGTATGTAGGATCTGATGTAAGTCTTGCTGAGTACCTTTGTACTCATGTTGCTATAATCTACATTTTTACAGAAGACGCTGCAACCCCTTCTGATGGGTTCTATGTAGACGTTGACATCAACGAGTAGGCTAAAGACCCAGGTGGTGACCCTAAGCTTGTGAAGGACCACGTAGTATAGCTAGGCTTCCAAGCCTCTTTTATTTTACTAGTTGTCTGTACTCAGACAATGTACTTCCGCTGCTGGTTTGTATGACTGTATGACTTGAATGCTGGGTCGTGTGACCCGTATCTTTGTGTATGCTATGTATGGCTCCTTGAGCCTTAAATAAAGTACTTGTGTCGTAGAGTCATGTTGTGATGCTTCGTTGTATTTGCACATATCGAGCATATTGTGTGTATGATTGAAATGCTTGGTATGTGTGGGATCTGACTATCTAGTTGTTTATCTTTAGTAGCCTCTCTTACCGGGAAATGTCTCCTAGTGTTACCGCTGAGCCATGGTAGCTTGCTACTGCTCTGGAACACTTAGGCTGGCCGGCATGTGTCCTTCTTCGTTCCTGTGTCTGTCCCTTCGGGGAAATGTCACGCTTTGAGTACTGGAGTCCTGTTAGCCCGCTACAGCCCGGTTTACCGGAGTCCTGTTAGCCCAGTGCTACAGCCCGGACCCACTTGCTGATGACCGACACGTTCGAAGCTGGGTCATGGATGCCTGTCCCTGTAAGTATGTGCCACTTTGGGTTTACGACTAGTCATGTCAGCCCGGGCTCTTTATCATATGGATGCTAGCGACACTATCATATACGTGAGCCAAAATGCGCAAACGGTCCCGGGCAAAGGTAAGGCGACACCCGTGGGGATACCGTGCGTGAGGCCGCAAAGTGATATGAGGTGTTACCGGCTAGATCGATGTGACATCGAGTCGGGGTCCTGACAGCGTTGGCATCAGAGCCGGACTGCCTGTAGGTTCTCCAGGCCAAACTGGTCGATGTTGAGTCTAGAAATTCTTTAGTTATATGTAGGGGAATTGTTTGTGGGTTGGAACGTAAGGCTCTTTTTACTCCTCTATCTTATGACATTCTGATCTGAGTCAGTCCATTCTTCCACCGGGGGTTAAGGAATTAGGATCTATACTCTCTATCAGGATCACGTGTTACTAATCAGTAGTACCTTATAGGTATGATGGATACAAGCCTAGTTCAGTTCTTTTACCACATTATGTTGCTAGGATGGTCTCAGAACTTTGATATGATGATGTTGAGTGTGTATGAAATCCTTTGTCAAATGTCTCAAATCCTTCTTGAGCATTTACAGCTGTTATGCTGCCGAAAATTTGCTAGAAATTCTAATGCCTTTGCATTATGATTGTGCTTTCAGATGGCCACTCGCGACCTCAATCAAGTGGTTCGCCTGACTCGATGCCTAGATGTACCCGGCCATACTGCCAAGTTGGTTAGGGTAATGACTGAGGCTGGATACACGGTCGAAGAGCAATTCCGAGACTTTAATCAAAGCCAGTATCTCTGCACTGTCAGGATATTTCCATCTTATCCTGGATCCACCGAGCCTCTTCACTGCTCTTATGGACTCGGGATTACTATTGAGATGGCTGTGCAGGACGCCGCCTACTCTATGATGACCATTATGCGAGTCAGATCTGGTATATTTCGGGACTCTGATTTCCAGTATATGCCAGGATCACTTCCGGGAGCACAAGGGTATCTCCAGGCTATTTATGCTGACCCCACTCAGGAGGATTCACGGACTCGCACCACTGCTGAGATGCTCGAGGATAAGGACCGTGAAAATCGGGCCTTGAGGTTAGATCTCTTCAATACCCGTGCTGACCACTGGGCCACTTTGACTCGGTTCGCACCGGCGGTGCAAGCTGGATTCTCAGATATGCGTGATCTCTATCCTGTGAGATCTGCTCTGCCAGACGTGATGGTTTGGCGTGATGTAGGAGGCATCACCCCACCTCGCGGTCCCCGCAGGCCACCGTCTATTGGTCCAAGGCCTCATCCTAGCCCCTATGGTCCACAAGCTCCGCGAGATCGTCTGTTTCCGGATGATCATGTTGAGCTTCCAGGCTATGGAGGTGACTTTTACGAGGACTACTACGGATCGGTCTGAGTTAGTGGTAGTATCACTAGTTCGCACTAGCTGTGTCGTCTATCGTCCCGCGTGACTCGTGGGATATGACCTAGTTTGTACTCTTTCCGGAGGTGTAGAAGAATAATGTATAGGAGCTTGGAATGCCTCCGATGAGATGTAATCCTTTTCTCACCGAAATAGTACTTTGTTTGGTCTTGTACTAAACCCTGTATGGTGTGTATGACGATGGAATAAAAGAAGCAGTTTCTGTTTTTACCATGTCATACGGATGATCATCTTGCATTTCGAGTTATTCCTTACATTCTGTATCCTATGTCGGAATTTTATCATTCTGACTAAATCATTGTCTTGTTACCTAGGATGGTCAACACGCGCGCTAACCCTGCTTCTCAAGAGCAGGCCGAAGGCAGTGAAGGCAGGAATGAAAATCTGCCTCATCCTCCTTCACTAGCCGAGGTTATGATGGAGGCTGAGAGAAACAAGCGGTAGACCAACCGTTTGTTGGAGCGTATTGAACAGAACACGGCACACCATCAGAGGACTAACGTGGTGTCACTCAGTGATTTTATCAAATTACATCCACCCACGTTCCACCACTCCGTCGAGCCTCTCGACGCTGATGACTGGCTTCGCAGTATCTCTCATAAACTGCGTTCCGCGCTGGTAGCGGAGGCTGACAAGGTCACCTTTGCTGCATATCATCTTGAAGGCCCCGCCAGTCTATGGTGGGAAAATTATGGAGCTATGCGCCCAGCGGGCCATGTCACTACTTGGACTGAGTTCAGCGAGGCTTTCCGTGAGCATCATATTCCGGAGGGTCTCATGGACCGTAAACGTGAAGAATTTTGTAGTTTCACCCAAGGCCGACTTTCTGTGGATGTTTACAGCAGGGAGTTTGGTAATCTTGCACGATATGCAACCGAGGAAGTTTCTACTGACGCCAAGAAGCAAGCAAGGTTCCGTAAGGGCCTTAGTCCTGAGCTTCGCCGTGACCTCCGTCTGCATGAGTGCACATCTTTTCAGAAACTTGTCAACAAAGCCATCAGTGCTGAAACTAGTCAGACTGACTATGACGCAACACGCAAGCATGGCCGTGATATGGGTTCCTCATCCGGTGCTGGTCCTCAGAAGCGCCGCGTGTGGGTACCCAACACCGCCCTGCCACCCAGGTTCACACCGAGGCCATCCTTCCAGGCGCCTCGCCCCGTTCAGCAGTCTGCACCGGCCAAGCCCTATGGGGGTCCAACTAACAATGCTCCTCCACGTACCAGTTCCGTGACTTGTTTCAAGTGTGGGGAATCTGGCCACTATATGCGTGAGTGTCCCCAGACCAACCCCAACCAGTCTGCTAAAGCTCTTGGCCGTGGCAAGCCGACAGGAAAAGTATTCCACGCCAAGCCGGTCACCGCTACACGTGGCCATGTCAACTGTATCTCTGCCGAAGAAGCTCAAGAGGATCCCAACGTCATTCTCGGTACGCTTCTTGTTAATTGCCACCCGGCATCTGTTCTTTTCGATACAGGAGCCTCTCATTCTTTTATATCTGAAAACTATGCTCGCTTGCATAACGTCGCATTCGGTGATATGCCAACCTCTATGGTAATTCAAACTCTGGGATCCAAATGGCAAACTTCTAGAGTAAGCCATGGAAATGAAATCCAAGTCGACAGACTTGTTTTCCTTGCCTCTTTGATAGCCCTTAAATTTTCAGATATCAATATCATTCTGGGTATGGACTGGATGTCAGCTCATCAAGCCAAAATTGATTGCTTCTCTAGGACTGTTCAACTCACCCATCCTTCGGGGAAGATAGTCAATGTCTTGACCCGAATAGCTAAGCGACAATTATATTCTCTTAACACCAGCCCTTTGCCAGACCTTGAGGACGTTCCGGTAGTCCGTGACTTCCCGGATGTCTTCCCAGAAGAATTGCCAGGTGTTCCACCTGACAGGGATGTTGAGTTCGTAATAGACCTCATTCCGGGAACCGTTCCGATTGCTAGAAGACCCTATAAGATGGCACCCCTAGAACTAGCCGAGCTTAAGAAACAACTCGATGAGTCCTTGAAAAAGGGTTTCATCCGACCTAGTTCATCTCCGTGGGCTTGCCCTGTCTTATTCGTCAAGAAGAAGGATGGTACGGACCGGATGGTTGTAGATTACCGACCTGTCAATTTGGTCACAATCAAGAACAAATATCCGCTTCCCAGGATCAACGACCTGTACGATCAGCTCGCTGGATCCTCAGTCTTCTCCAAGATGGATTTGAGGTTGGGCTACCATCAAATCAAAATCAGAAACGGGGACATTCCTAAAACGGCCCTTGTTACTCGTTATGGCCAATACGAGTACACCGTCATGTCCTTCGGTTTAACCAACGCTCCAGCCACCTTTTCTCGGTTAATGAACTCAATCTTCATGGAGTATTTGGATAAATTCGTTGTAGTTTACCTCGATGATATACTCATCTACTCCAAGAACGAGGAAGAACATGCCGAACATCTAAGGCTAGTGTTGAAGAAACTTCGAGAGCATCGCCTTTATGCCAAATTTTCTAAATGTGAATTCTGGTTGTTGTCAGAAGTGACCTATCTGGGTCATGTAATATCTGGTAAAGGTATTGCTGTTAACCCTGAGCGAGTTCAAGCCGTCCTTAACTGGACTCCACCTGAATCGGTCAAGCAAGTTCGGAGTTTTCTAGGCTTAGCGAGCTATTGTCGTCGCTTTGTCGAGAATTTCTCCAAGGTTGCCAAACCTCTAACTGAACTCCTCAAGAAAGATAAGAAGTTCGAGTGGACTCCACAATGTGAGCACAGCTTTCAGGAACTGAAAAGACGCATGACTTCTGCTCCCGTACTGGTACCACCAGACTTCTCCAAGGATTTTGTTATCTACTGCGACGCCTCGCGACAAGGACTAGGTTGCATTCTCATGCAAGATCGACACGTAATTGCCTACGCTTCACGGCAATTGCACCCACATGAGGAGAATTATCCTACTCATGATCTAGAGCTTGCAGCTGTAATCTATGCACTTAAAACCTGGCGACATTACCTCCTCGGTAATCGTTGCGAAATATTCACTGATCACCAAAGTTTGAAGTACATCTTCACCCAACCGGATCTGAACCTCAGGCAAAGACGTTGGGTTGAATTGATCACAGACTTCGACTTAGGAATAACCTACACCCCAGGGAAAGCCAACGTCATGGCTGATGCGCTAAGTCGTAAATCTTATTGTAACAACCTGATGTTACAACAAAGTCAACCGCTTCTCCATGAGGAATTTCGGAAGCTTAACCTTCACATTGTACCTCAAGGTTTTCTTTCCACCTTGGTAGCAAAACCTAGTCTTACGGATCAAATCATCGCTGCCCAAAAGCGAGATAAGGGAATATCTAAAATCAAAGAGAACATTGCTAGCGGAGGTGCTAGTTGTTTCTCCACAAATGATCATGGTGTTGTGTACTTTGAGAACCGTCTAGTGGTTCCCAAGAACCAGTATCTACGGCAGTTGATCCTTAAGGAGGCTCATGAATCCCCTCTCACCATTCATCCCGGTAGTACTAAGATGTATCAGGACCTACGCCAGAGGTTCTGGTGGACTAGGATGAAGAGAGAAATTGCTCAGTATATTGCAAATTGCGACGTCTGTCGTCGTGTAAAAGCAGAGCACCAACGGCCTGCTGGCACCCTTCAACCCTTAGCTATTCCTGAATGGAAATGGGATAAAATTGGTATGGATTTCATTACCGGTTTTCCCAGGACCAAGAGAGGGAATAATGCTATTTTCGTCGTGGTCGATCGTCTTTCCAAAGTAGCCCATTTCCTACCTGTTCGAGAGAGTATAACCGCTAGTCAGCTGGCAGACTTATACATCTCCCGAATAGTATCCCTTCATGGTGTTCCTTTGGAAATTAACTCGGATCGAGGAAGTCTTTTCACCTCTCGATTTTGGGAAAGTTTCCAAAATGCTATGGGAACTCGTCTCTCCTTAGCACCGCCTTCCACCCTCAGTCGAGTGGTCAAGTGGAACGCGTCAACCAAATTCTAGAAGACATGCTTCGAGCCTCTGTTATCTCATTCGGAATGGACTGGGAGAAGTGCCTTCCATTTGCCGAATTCGCTTACAACAACAGCTATCAATCTAGCTTGGGTAAAGCCCCTTTTGAAGTTCTCTATGGACGACGGTGTCGAACACCCCTTAACTGGTCAGAGACCGGGGAAAGACAATTCTTTGGCCCGGACATGATTCAGGAAGCAGAAGAACAAGTTCGCATCGTTTGTGAAAAGTTGAAAACAGCCCAATCTCGTCAAAAGAGTCAATATGACCGAAAACATAAGGCTATGACTTTCGAGGTTGACGAGAAGGCATATCTTCGGGTCACCCCTCTGAAGGGAACCCATCGTTTCGGTATCAAAGGCAAATTGGCTCCTTGTTACATTGGACCTTTTCGCATTCTTGCCAAACGAGGGGAAGTTGCCTACCAGCTGGAACTACCTCCGCATCTCTCCAGAGTCCACGATGTCTTCCACGTTTCTCAACTCAGGCGTTGCTTCTCGGATCCTATCCGTGAAGTGGACCACGAAACGCTTGATCTCCAAGATAATCTTACATATCGAGAGTACCCCGTTCGTATCCTCGATCAGGCCGAACGTATCACCCGACGTCAGAACATCAAGTTCCTCAAAGTACAATGGTCGCACCATTCTGAGGATGAAGCAACCTGGGAAAGGGAGGATCGTCTTCGACTTGAGTACCCCGCCTTCTTCCCGGAGGAACCCAAATCTCGGGACGAGATTCTTTTGAGTGGGGGTGAGTTGTCACACCCTAGCTAGTCATGCATTAGAGTGTTGCATCATGTTTACTCTTTCATCAGAAACTTGAAATGGGGATCTGTGAAACCCTCAGAATCATTTTGAAAATGACCCAAATAAAAATTTCTCCAAAAGGGTCCAAGAAAATGCTCATGTTGATCTCTGAAAATATTGGACAGAGATAAAAATCAGACCAATATTTTTAGTGGCTCATGGACATTTATTTTGGGCATTTGGAATTAATGCATAAATATTTGCTTTGGAAATATATTTCTATATATATTAATATATGTCCAAATATTATGCCAATTATAAAGGAGCTCTGGAATAATATATCTAGCCCCTGAAAAATTTGGCATAAGTTAAATAAATGATTTAATATATTATTTAAATCAAAACAAATGTCAGAAATTAGAAAACAGAAAAAAATAAAAGGGAGAAGCTTACCTGGGCTCCTCCACTGTGCAGCCCATCCAGCTGGCTGGCCCAGCCAGCAGGCGGCCCAGCCCGTCTCCCTCCTCTGTCGTCTTCGTCCCGACAGAGGGAGGGGAGTGTGGCCGGCGCGCGCGCGCGCCACCGCGCCACGCCACCTCTCTCCCTGCCTGCCTGCCCTCCCCTCCTCGCCTCGATGCCCTGGACGACGCCACGCCTCCCCCCCTGCTCTCTCTCACTCGCCCTCGGCTCTTCCCTCCTCTCCCTCGCTCTCTCTCTCACGGCCGAACACCACCGTCGCCGCCGTTCGCCTTAGCAGCCGTCTCCGGCCACCCCTCGCTCCCCCGACTAGCTCAGAAGCTCCGCCACAACCCCCTCTTCCTTCCCACCGCTCCACGGGCCTCCGGAAGCCCTGCATCGCCGCCACGTCGCCGTTCCCCTCTTCGGGCTCCGACCATCATCGCCGTCGAATTCGCCGTCTCCAGCGCGTCTCCGAGCCCGCTTCGACGCCCACTGCAACCGCGGTGAGCCCCCGAGTCGTTTCCCCCTTCTCCCCTGGTCTCTTTCGACCTCTAGGCCTTAGCCCCACCTTGGCCGAGAGCTCCACGCCGCCGGTGATGTCGCCGTCGTGGCCACGGTCACCGTAGCGCCCAACCGAGCACACTATCATGCTCCACGCCTCACTAGGAGCACGCAGCACGCACCAACGCCTCCCCAAACCCCCTGCAACGCCGACTCCGACCGCACCCGAACTCCGGCGGCCGCAGCCGAGCTCGCCGCCGTCGACTCCGGCCACCCCAGGCTCGGCCACCACCACCGTTCGACGCGCGGGAGCAAGAGCTCTCCAACGAGCCCAAGCACAGCCTCGCCCGTGCCCTGTAGCGCGATCCCGCATCGCACCGCCGTCTCGGGCCTCGCCGGCGTCACGTCGCCGGTGGGTTTGACCCACTTTGACCACGGCAGGAACCCCCCTGAGTCCCTGACAGGTGGGCCCAGCCCTGTAGCTAATTAGGATTAGCGCTAACCACTGTTAGTTAACCCCCTGACACTGACTAGTGGGCCCCAGCGCCACTAATTAGTAATTAGGATTAATTTAACCCTGTTTAAACCCCCTGTCACTGACGTGTGGGCCCCACACGTCAGGTTTGACTCCAGCCAGCCGCAGTTGACCACTGATGTCATGCTGACGGCATGCTGGCGCAATAATTATATTTCTGGATTTAATTTAAATCAGGAAATTCCAGAATATTATTTAAACTTCAAAAATTCATAACTTTTATTCTGTAACTCCAAATTGGACAAATTATATATGAAAAATGATCAGAAAAATCCAATCTATCCATCTGTACTATTTTCATGCATGATCAAACAAGTTAAATTGATGTTTCAAGCAGAACAAGGAAAAGCACTTTAAAAGGCCATATTTGAATTTGAAATTTGAATCCTTGATTCAAATTTGTTCAAACCCTTCTGGTTTTAGTTGCATTAGCCCAACACACTCATATTGCCATGTTTCATGCATGCATCATATTGTTGCACATTGTTTGGTGATGGTTGTGTATCGGTGTCCTTTGCGACAGGTTCTGCCTCCGAGGAGTACCGTGATTACCCTAACGAAGAACCATATCAGTGCATCGACCCATCAGGCAAGCAACCAACCATTTGATCATATCGATACAATCCCATGTTCTCGCTCCTGCTCTCTTTTACTGCATTAAGACAACGCGTTTCAAACTGCTGTGTGCTACGGTAGTTGAACCCAGTTCCTCTGCATGACCTGTCATTGCCACAGTAACTAGATGAAACCCACTAGCATGTGTAGGAGTTGATTGAGCCATATGTATGTGTTGTTCCTACCTTGCTATGCCTGCTATGCTTAGAGTCGTGTCAGGTCTGGTTCATCTGGGTGATGGGCTAGAGTGAAATGATTATGTCGGTAATAAGAGTGGTGAGGTGAACACGATTTGGTAAAGGTATCGATGAGAGGCCATGTAGGAGTACATGGTGGGTTGTTTCATTGAAGCCGACCTTAAGCACTGAGATCTGTATGTGTGATTTAAGATACAGCTACTACCATGCATTGGGCCCTGAAATATGACCCCGCTCGACTTCTTATTCACCCTAGCTCTCTGTCCAGGAGTTGCAAGTAGTTTCTGGTGTTTGTAGTCTACTGGAGGCCGTGGACAGCGCTGACCGTAGGGGTGGGCTGTGATGCGGTAGGTACGTGGCACGGTGTACCGAATACCCGTTAGGTATCTCGGGAACCCTGTTCACATCGTTCGGGGCCGTATGGGAAACCTCGGCCGGACTCCCTGCGGATGGAACCTGAATAGGCGATAAACCTGGACTAGAGGCTTAAGTGTTTTGGTAGGTCGTGGTCTACACCCACGTCGGCTTTCGCTTGAAGTCTGCCGAGCACATGTCGTGTGCAGACGCTAAGTGGTGGAAACATGTATGAAGAAGTACACCCCTGCAGGGTTAACATGATCTATTCGAATAGCCGCGTCCGCGGTAAAGGACTACTTGGTTGCCTATACAGTTCATAGACAAGTAAATGGAAACTACTAAAAGCCTCAAGATAAGAGTGAGTGCCGAGGATGGCTCTTCCATAGGAAGACGGAGGTGGATCCTCGGTGATGTATTGAAGTGGTGAGTAGTGGACTCGTGTGCGCAAAACCATTTTAAGTTGGAGTATCGTAGGATAGTCTAGCCAAGAGTCAAAGCTGGCTTGCTGCAATAACTCCACCAACCCTTCTTGATACTAAGCATGTATGTAGGATCTGATGTAAGTCTTGCTGAGTACCTTTGTACTCATGTTGCTATAATCTACATTTTTACAGAAGACGCTGCAACCCCTTCTGATGGGTTCTATGTAGACGTTGACATCAACGAGTAGGCTAAAGACCCAGGTGGTGACCCTGAGCTTGTGAAGGACCACGTAGTATAGCTAGGCTTCCAAGCCTCTTTTATTTTACTAGTTGTCTGTACTCAGACAATGTACTTCCGCTGCTGGTTTGTATGACTGTATGACTTGAATGCTGGGTCGTGTGATCCGTATCTTTGTGTATGCTATGTATGGCTCCCTGAGCCTTAAATAAAGTACTTGTGTCGTAGAGTCATGTTGTGATGCTTCGTTGTATTTGCACATATCGAGCATATTGTGTGTATGATTGAAATGCTTGGTATGTGTGGGATCTGACTATCTAGTTGTTTATCTTTAGTAGCCTCTCTTACCGGGAAATGTCTCCTAGTGTTACCGCTGAGCCATGGTAGCTTGCTACTGCTCTGGAACACTTAGGCTGGCCGGCATGTGTCCTTCTTCGTTCCTGTGTCTGTCCCTTCGGGGAAATGTCACGCTTTGAGTACTGGAGTCCTGTTAGCCCGCTACAGCCCGGTTTACCGGAGTCCTGTTAGCCCAGTGCTACAGCCCGGACCCACTTGCTGATGACCGACACGTTCGAAGCTGGGTCATGGATGCCTGTCCCTGTAAGTCTGTGCCACTTTGGATTTACGACTAGTCATGTCAGCCCGGGCTCTTTATCATATGGATGCTAGCGACACTATCATATACGTGAGCCAAAATGCGCAAACGGTCCCGGGCAAAGGTAAGGCGACACCCGTGGGGATACCGTGCGTGAGGCCGCAAAGTGATATGAGGTGTTACCGGCTAGATCGATGTGACATCGAGTCGGGGTCCTGACAAGGGATTTGCAAATGCATCAGACTGTTTACAAACCTGGGATGACTCGGACAGCATAACGGCTGTAAATGCTCAGAAAAGATTTGAGACATTCAGAAAAATGGTGGCATAACCACTCGGAAGCACAATATCAAGGTTTCGAGATCAACAGTTAACGTACGGAAGTAGTAGAAACTGAACAGAGGCTTAAGTCCAACAATTCTATAAGTCTACGGATTAGTAACACGTGATCCTGATAGAAAGAAGAGATAGCCTAGTTCTTAATCCCCGTAGAAGAGAAGATGATGACTCAGATCAGAAGGCCATGAGGTATAAGGAGTAAAAGAGCCTTACGTTTCAACCCACAATCAATTCCCCTACGTATAACTAAAGAATTTCTAGACTCGACTTCGACCAGTTTGGCTTGGTAATCCTACAGGCAGTCAAGCTCTGATACAAACGCTGTCAGGACCCCGACTCAATGCCACATCGATCTAGCATGTAACACCTCATATCACTTTGCGGCCTCACGAACGGTATTCCCACGGGTGTTTCCTTACCTTTGCCCGGGACCGTTTGCGCCTTTTGGCACACGTATATGATAGTGTCGCTAGCATCCATATGATAAGGAGCCCGGGCTGACATGGCTAGTCGTAAACCCAAAGTGGCACGAACCTACAGGGACAGGCATCCATGACCCAGCATCGAACGTGTCGGTCATCAGTGAGTGAATCCAGGCTGTAGCACTGGGCTAGCAGGACTCCGGTGAACCGGGCTGTAGCGGGCTAACAGGACTCTGGTATTCATCGCGTGACATTTCCCCGAAGGGACAGACACAGGAACGAAGAAGGACACATGCCGGCCAGCCTAAGTGTTCCGGAGCAGTAGCAAGCTACCATGGCTCAGTGGAAACACTAGGAGACATTTCCCCATAAGAGAGGCTACTAAGAATAAACAACTAGATAGTCAGATCCCACACATACCAAGCATTTCAATGACATACACACAATATGCTCGATATGTGCACATACAACATGGCATCACAACATGACTCTACGACCCAATTATGTATTCGTTAGGCTCCAAGGAGCGAGATATTACACACATGGGTCCTACGACCCAACATTCAGAGCATACAAGTCAAAACACAAGCGGAAGCTATCATGTCTGAGTACAGACAACTATAAATGAAAAAGGCTGAGAAGCC
This sequence comes from Triticum dicoccoides, assembly GCF_002162155.2. Taxonomy (NCBI): domain Eukaryota; kingdom Viridiplantae; phylum Streptophyta; class Magnoliopsida; order Poales; family Poaceae; genus Triticum; species Triticum dicoccoides. The sequence continues at coordinate 196,997,064 of NC_041393.1, read as the reverse complement.
TGACTATCTACCAAAACCTTCCGAGGCACAAGATCGTAGCTGAGGTAACAAGTTAAACGTCGAAGTCCACGTGGAACTACTAGTGAGACTGAAGTCTCTCTCTGCAAAAACATAAATTAAGCAACGTGAGTACAAATGTACCCAGCAAGACTTACATCAGAACTAACTACATATGCATCATTATCAACAAAGGGGATGGTGGGGTTTAACTGCAGCAAGCCAGCTTTGACTCGGTGGCTATCCTAAACTACGACTGCAAGCAACTCTTTTGAGGTGGCGCACACGAGTCCACATATTCACCAACCAATACACCACTATGAAACCGCTCCCGTCTCCCTACGAGAACGCCATCCATAGCACTCACGCTTATCTTGCGTATTTTAGAGTATCCACTTTCACTTGTCTATGAACTGATATAAGCAACCCAGAAGTCCTTTACCGCGGACACGGCTATTCGAATAGATGATGTTAACCCTGCAGGGGTGTACTTCTTCATACATGTTTCCACCACTTAGCGTCTGCACACGACATGTGCTCGGCAGACTTCAAGCGAAAGCCGACGTGGGTGTAGACCACGACCTACCTAAACACCTAAGTCCCTAGTCCAGGTTTATCGCCTATCCAGGTTCCATCCGCAGGGAGTCCGGCCAAGGTTTCCCATACGGCCCCGAACGATGTGTACAGGGTTCCCGAGATACCTAACAGGTATTCGGTACACCGTGCCACGTACCTACCGCATCACAGCCCACCCCGCTGGTCAGCGCTGTCCACGGCCTCCAGTAAGCTACAAACACCAAAAGCTACTTGCAACTCCTGGACAGAGGACTAGGGTGAATAAGAAGTCGAGCGGGGTCATATTTCAGGGCCCAATGCATGGTAGTAGCTGAATCATGGATCACAAACACAGAACTCAGTTCCTAAGGACGGCTTCAATGAGACAACCCACCATGTACTCCTACATGGCCTCTCACTTCTACCTTTACCAAATCGTGTTCACCACTTAGCTCACACATAGTAGGACATGTTCACACACCTCTGATTCATCCCTGATGAATCAGACCTGACTCACCTCTAAGCAATAGCAGGCATGACAAACAAACATGAATGAGTAGGCACAACATGGCTCAAACAACTCCTACTCATACTAGTGGGTTTCATCTATTTACTGTGGCAATGACAGGTCATGCAGAGGATAAAGGGGTTCAGCTACCGCAGCAAGTAACAAATGACTCGTTGTTGTCCTAATGCAGTAAAAAAAGAGCAGGGCGAGAGAGTAGGATTGTATCGGAATGAACAAGGGGGTTTTGCTTGCCTGGCACTTCTGAAGATAATATTGAGTCTTCATCAGTGTCAACGATCACATCGTCGGTACAACGTCTACCGAGGGGGAACAACACCGGCAAACACAGAAGAAACACGATCAATGCAATGCACAATATGATGCATGCTATGACATGGCAATATGAACGTGTTTTGGGCTAATGCACCTAGCTATGATTTAAATGAAGTTGGTTTGAATACATGATTCAAATTCCAACTCCATATATGGTTATTTAAATGCCCTTTATTTGTTTTGTCCAAAACAGAGGACAAACATTGTTCAAACATGCATGAAAATGGTACAGATGGGTTCCTTGAATTTTTCTGATAATTTTTCATATATAACTTGTTTGATTTGGAGTCACGGTTGAATTACTATGATTTTTAGAAGTTTTAGCTATTTTCTAATATAAATAAATCGTTTAGATTTATTTAAAATCCATAAAAGGGTTTACTGCGTCAGCATGACGTTGGCATGACGTCAGCTGGTCAACAGGGGCTGGTCCGGGTCAAACCTGACCAGCGGGGTCCACACGTCAGTGACACAAGTGACTAACAGAGTTAATTAATTCTAACTAATCAAATTAACAGCCACGAGGCCCACTGTCAGTGTCAGCAGGGGTAATTAGTCCTAAACTAATCTTGTCAGGTGCAGGGCCCACACGTGTTAATCTCAGGAAGGTCAAACCCCTGGTCAGCGGGGTCAAACCCGCCGGCGACTCGATGCCGGCGAGGCCAGACACGGCGGCGAGGCTCGGATTTGGTCCTCCGTCGACCAAATCGACGGCGGAGATGCGCTACGTGTACCTGGGGAGCTCTCGCATCGAGTGGTGGTGGCGGTTGGGCTCGGGATGGTCGGAAAAGACGCCGGCGACGATGTTGGCGGCTGCCGGAGCTCGGGCGAGCTCGGGGTCGTCGCTAGGAGGCACGGCAGGAGGAGCTGGTGGTGGCTACGGGCTACTGAGGTTGCGGTGAGCACGACGGTGGGCTCGGGAGCGAGCTGCGGTGGCTGTGGCCACGGCCACGCCATGGCCGGCGGCGAGAAGCTCTCGGCCGCGGTGGTTAGCACGGCTACTGCGGCCTTACAGGGCAAAGGAGAGGGGAAATCGGTTCAGGGGCTCACGGGGATCATGCAGGGAGGGTCAGCGAGCTCGGGGAAGCACGAACGGCGGCGAATCGATGATGAGGTTGACGGCGGCCGAAGGTTGAAGATGAGCTTGAGGGCGACGCTGCAGGGCTTCCGGAGGGCCGTGGATCGGTGGGGAGGAAGAGGGGGTCGAGGCGGAGCTCCTGAGCCCAGCGGCAGGGCGAGGGGTGGCCGGTGGCCGCGGCGAACGGCGTCGGTGGCGATGGCTGCATTCGGCATCTCCGTGGCCATCTCCGTGGGGAGAGTGAGAGAGAGGAAGCAGAGGAGAGGAGGGCCATGGGGAGAGTGATAGAGAGGTCGAGGGGGGTTCGGCATCTCCGTGGCGTCGTCTAGGCGCATCGGAGAGGGGCCAGGCAGGCAGGAAGGGAGGAGGTGGCCGGCGCGGGGTGGGCACGCGCCTCCGTCCTTCTGGCGAGGGAGGAAGACGACAGGGAGGAGGCGGTGATGGGCTGGGCCGTTGGAGCTGGGCCGGTTGGTGGGCGCCAGGTAAGTCCAGGTGGGTTCTCTCTCTCTTTCTTTCTCTTTTCTATTTTCTGCAATTGGTTTTGATTTGATTTAAAATATCAAATCATTTTTCTAAAACTTTCTGTAAATTGTATGTGAGCTCAGGAACTAGTCCAAGGTCACAGGCAACTTACAAAAATATTTGAACTTTATTTCTTATATAATAGAAATAAATTCAACTCAAATATGTCATTGGTTTAAGTCAAAGGCCCAAAAATAAATAATTCTGTGATTCCAAAAATATTGGTTTGAATTTTACCTCTTACCAATATTTTCACAGAGTAACAGGAACATTTCTTTGGACTCATTTGATGAGATTTAAATGTTGGTTATTTTTAGAGGTCTTCTGAGGCTTTTGAAAATTCCTCAATTCAAATTTCATTTGAATTAAAACATGATGCTCACATGAGGGTCTAGCCTAGTGCATAACAGGACCAGGGATGTGACATGTTGCTCAAATAGAATATGTGGTTGCCCAAGTGGCCCTTCATGTTCAGTTTACATCTCCGAGTCGCCTATGTTTTGTCGGAGTGTTGATTAATTTCCGTTCTGGTAAATTTCAGGCGCTCGATATGTCCTTTATTAGCAAAGGTCATGCCGGATATTTGTGAATTCTGGCATGACTTGTGCTAGAATATATACAAGTTTAATCTTTGAATTATGAACGTAGGAAATGTCGTACTCGGACGACAACAGTCTCCCGGGGGAGTGTAGCTGGTGCCACAACGATCAGGGTATGTGCGACAGGTTCGTTCGGCTGGACGAAGATCTGCGCTTCAGCATTAAGCTCGAGGAGACCTTCGATTGTGAAACGGTACGCAACAACGACAAGTGTTTTTTTCGTAATTAAGCATGACTTCAACTATTTCAACATCTAATTTTCATATTTTACAATTCGACTAGCTTATCCCATGCCATGCAAGATGCTATGTCTTGGAGAGGATGGGTTTTGAAGACCATGAAAATTTCGAAACAAAGAAAATACACCTAAGGACCCATCATGATATGGATTTTGAAGTAAATCTGTGCAATGCTCAGAGCGTAACCCATTTTGGTTGCCAAAATTAGGAAGCACTTTGCAAAATGTATGGTTTTTATGAGGGTATGATTGTCACCATGGATCTTGGTGATCCTGACATCGAGCAAGACAATATGGACATTTGGATCCTTGTTGATACGCTTCCGATTGTACCGCTATGTGAGTTTCTCAAACATAGTTATTAACTAATTTATAGTGCTTATTTCAAAATAGTTGATAGCTTATTTCCATTGACAGCTTATTTTGATTCTTCAAAGACTGTGCGGAAGATGGTAGATAAAACCCACTACACCGATGGCACCGAGTTAACGTTTAAGGAGAAAAATCATCTGATCGCATTTTGTACTCTTCTTGAGAATTACAATAACTATTATCGAACTCCTCCAAATTATGGTGAATACGTGCCACTAGTGCATGTGTTGAACCACGGTAACTTCTCTAGAGATACCCTGGTAAGATTTTTTACTATTACACATCCGTGCATCTTTTGCATACTTCTAAAACTAGTACATCATTGCTAACTACGAAGTTATTATTATGTTTTTCAACAGAAACTCCCGATGGATTGTGTGCCTCATCTGATGTCTCTGCATGGTTGCCTCTCAGTTCTGAACATACTGCCAGGTAAATCTACGGAGCTCACCTGTGCATCTCGGATTTCTAAAACCCGTGAACACATGTTCATCAAAGAATGGAAGAAATGTATGGACATTCGCAAGGAGGTTCTTGGAAGTAACATTCAACGAAAGACAAGAATTGGAGACAAGCTAATCTCCATTCTCCATAATGGAGAGTCAGGGGCTATCTTTTTTTGTTATTTTACCTTAGAAAATGTAGTATGTCTTAATCGAATGTAATAGGTCCTATGAGGTACAATATGTTTATTATGTGGTAATGTGTTAGAGTTGATAATGATGATCTTGAGGAGGTTTTATGTGATGTCAATGATGAAAACGATGATCTTGAGGAGGTGTTATATGACAATGATGTATTATGATGATAAGTTGTTAATGATATCATGATGATGATGATATTATTATATCATTGGGTGAAAGAACCGCGGATTAGTTTCAAGTGGATGGACATCCACTTGAAACTAATCCGCGGTTCTTTCCCCCCGTGATGTAATAACTCATTATGATGTAAAAACAATCTCTAAATTCCTGTTGTATGAAAACTTGTGTAAAGGTGTATGAATACAACATGAAATAAAAAAGAAACAAAATACTAAATAATAGTAGTAGCGCGGGAAAGGAGAAGCGCTACTACTAATTACCAGTAGCGCGGTTCTGAAGAAGCGCTACTACTAAGTCAATTTATCAGTAGCGTGGGTCCAGGCGCGCTATTGCTAAGCATTAGCTGTAGCGCCTTATCAGTAGCGCTCCTGCCCGCGCTACTGATAGGCCTAAAACCCGCGCTGCTGCTAGGCTTTTCCCTAGTGGTGATATGAGGACTTACCGGATTTATTATATGTTCTTTCCGGCCTCATTTAGACTTTCTTTGATGTGTTGCTCTTGTATGCATCATCTTTTACCATGAGTAGCTGCATGTAGCCTTGTCATGCATCATGCTTGGTTGTGCATCATGCCATGTCTATGTGTTGTGTGTTCACCGTGTGTTTGCTTCTTTACGGTTGTGCTCCTTCTCGTTAGTTCCTGTTTCGTTGCGATCGTGAGGATTCGTTTGTCTACGTTTGGTTCGTCTTCGTGGCTTCATCTTCTTCATGGACTCGTTCTTCTTCCTTATGGGATTTCCGGCAAGATGACCGTTCCCCTTGATCTCACTACTATCATTGCTATGCTAGTTTCTTTGTTCTATTGCTATGTTGCGCTACCTATCACTTGTTCTTCAAGCCTCCCAATTTGCCATGTCAGCCTCTAACCTTTTTCACCCTTCCTATCAAACCGTTGCTTGGCTATGTTACTGCTTTGCTCCGCCCCTCTTATAGCGTTGTTAGTTGCAGGTGAAGTTGAAGATTGCTCCATGATGGACAGGATTATGTTGGGATATCGCAATATCTCTTATTTAATTAATGCATCTATATACTTGGTAAAGGGTGGAAGGCTCGTCCTTATGCCTGGTGTTTTGTTTCACTCTTGCCGCCCTAGTTTCCGTCATACCGGTGTTATGTTCATTCATTTTGCGTTCCTTACGCGGTTGGGTGATTTGTGGTACCCCTTGACAGTTCGCTTTGAATAAAACTCCTCCAGGAAGGCCCAACCTTGGTTTTACCATTTGCCTACCTAATCCTTTTTCCCTTGGGTTTCTGGAGCCCGAGGGTCATCTTTATTTAACCCCCCTCCCCCTGGGCCAGTGCTCCTTTGAGTGTTGGTCCGAACCGAGCAGCCGGCGGGGCCACCTCGGGGAAACTTGAGGTCTGGTTTTACTCGTAGCTTGACTTATCCGGTGTGCCCTGAGAACGAGGTACGTGCGACTCCTATCGGGATTTGTCGGCACATCGGGCGGCTTTGCTGGTCTTGTTTTACCATTGTCGAAATGTCTTGTAAACCGGGATTCCGAGACTGATCGTGTCTTCCTAGGAGAAGGAATATCCTTCGTTGACTGTGAGAGCTTGTGATGGGCTAAGTTAGGACACCCCTGCAGGGTTTAAACTTTCGAGAGTCATGCCCGCGGTTATGTGGCAGATGGGAATTTGTTAATATCCGGTTGTAGAGAACTTGACACTTGACTTAATTAAAATGCATTAACCGCGTGTGTAGCCGTGATGGTCTCTATTCGGCGGAGTCCGGGAAGTGAACATGGTTTTGGGTTATGTTTGACGTAAGTAGGAGTTCAGGATCACTTCTTGATCATTGCTAGCTTCACGACCGTTCCATTTGCTTCTCTTCTCGCTCTTATTTGCGTATGTTAGCCACCATATATGCTTGGTCGCTGTTGCTAGTCTTGATACCTATGGTAATGGGATTGCTGAGTCCTCATGGCTCACAGATTACTACAACAATAGTTACAGGTACAGGTTATGTGATGATCCTGACGTGAGAGCGATGTTACTTGTTTTGGAGTTCTTATTCTGCTTATTCTTCGATCAGGGGATAGGTTCCAGGTCGGCAGCCTGGGCTAGCAGGGTGGATGTCGTTTGAGTTTCTGTTTATGTTTCATCCGTAGTCGGATGTTGCTCTTATGTATGATGTTGTTGTATTCGTGTGGCCTTGTGTGCCTCTTGTATGTATCCCCATCTATTATGTAATGTTGATGTAATGATATCCTCCTTGCAAAAGCATATCAATATGCGGTTCTATCCTTGGTGGGACCTTCGAGTCTCTTTAGGATAGTATCGCATATTGGGCGTGACAGATCCTATCTCAGATTTCATGGCCTCAAGCCATTTATCGGAATCTGGGCTCATCATAGCTTCTTCATAGTTCGTAGGTTCGCCATGGTCTAATAACATGACTTCCGAGATAGGATTACCGTACCACTCTGGTGCGAAACATGTTCTGGTCGACCTACGAGGTCCAGTAGTAAGTTGATTCGAAGTTTCATGATCATCATCATTATCTTCCTCTCTAATTGGTGTAGGCATCATGGGAACAGTTTTGTTTAACGTGCTACTTTCCAATTCGTGAGAAGGTATGAATACCTCATCAAGTTCTACTTTCCTCCCACGCACTTCTTTCGAGAGAAACTCCTTCTCTAGAAAGGATCCATTCTTGGCAACAAAGATCTTGCCTTCGGATCTGTGGTAGAAGGTGTACCCAATAGTTTCCTTAGGGTATCCTATGGAGACACACTTCTCTGATTTGGGTTCGAGCTTATCAGGCTGAAGCCTTTTGACATAAGTGTCTCATCCACAAACTTTAAGAAACGACAGCTTAGGTTTCTTGCCAAACCATAGTTCATACGGTGTCGTCTCAACGGATTTAGACGGTGCCCTATTTAACGTGAATGCCGTTGTCTCTAATGCATAACCCCAAACGATAGTGGCAAATCGATAAGAGACATCATAGAACGCACCATATCTAATAAAGTACGGTTATGACATTCGGACACACCATTACGCTGTGGTGTTCCAGGTGGCGTGAGTTGTGAAACAATTTCACATTGTTTTAAATGGCGTCGTAACTCAAATACTCGCCTCCGTGATCAGATGTAGAAACATAATTTTCCTGTTATGATGATTGTCTACTTCACTCTGAAATTCCTTGAACTTTTCAAATGTTTCAGACTTGTGTTTCATCAACTAGATATATCCATATCTACTCAAGTCATCTGTGAAGTTTAGAAAATAACGATACCCGCCGCGTGCCTCAACACTAATCGGACCGCATACATCGGTATGTATTATTTCCAATAAGTCATTAGCTCGCTCCATTGTTCCGGAGAATGGAGTTTTAGTCATCTTTGCCATGATGCATGGTTCGCAAGTATCAAATGATTCATAATCAAGTGATTCCAAAATTCCATCTACATGGAGTATCTTCATGTGCTTTACACCAATATGACCTAAACGGCAGTGCCACAAGTTTGTTGCACCATCATTATCAACTTTTCACCTTTTGGCATGAATATATGTATCACTACAATCGAGAGTCAATAAACCATTCATATTGGTTGTATGACTATAGAAGGTTTTATTCATGTAAACATAACAACAATTATTCTTTGACTTAAATGAATAACCTTATTGTAATAAACATGATCTAATCTTGTTCATGCTCAACGCAAGCACCAAATAACATTTATTCAGGCTCAACACTTGTCGGTGTACTAGAGTAGGGGTACCCTAGTATCCCGAACTTGTGCACGGGCAGTTGCAGCACCCCGCGGCAAGGCTTGCCGGGTGGCCGCCAAGATCCTCCAGGGTTACTTCGGAGCCATTCAAGAACGCGAAGGCCCCGACAAGAGGAGCTTGCCGGGAAGGCCAACCGGCCATTCATGAGCAAAATGTCCAAGCCAAGGAAACAAGCCCCCCGGCAAGAGGAGCTTGCCGGGAAGACCAACTAAGGCATCTCAAGGAACTTGCCGCGACGCGCCACGCGTCCCGGTAAGGCCCGGCGAGCGACAAGCTTCCGGGCGCGACAAGACAGCGACAACGGCAAGGCGCTTGCCGCGGCAAGCAACCATCCTGTACCCGCGCTCCAGCGCATCCACCTACGTGTCGTCCTGGGGTCTTTTCCAGGGGCGCGTGGCGGATGGCTGTGCAGCCAGGGGTGCATGGTGGCCAGCGACGCTGGCGAAATCGCCATCGTGGCGAACGGTGGCACCCCTGACGGTCCCTTCTACTCTGTTTGGACGACACAGACGGGCATTAAATGCTCTTGTCCCCTGCCGTCAGGGTTAGGTAGGATTCACTGTACAGGTAGTTGCACCAACCGCAACTCCCGTTTCCACTTTTACCCTCGCCTACGTTGCCACCTGTCGGTGACCCCTTTAGCGTATAAAAGGAGGCCCATGCGCAACGTAGAGCAGGTTCGGAACCTGAGAGGCGGAAACACTCACGCTGGGTTCGGAACATTCGAGGAACTCAATACACGCAAACAAGCAGCAGTAGGAGTATTATCTCTCCGGAGAGCTCCGAAGCTGGGTAATCCGCTCGTGTGCTTCGCCTGGATCTGCTCTTCATGCGATCTCCGCCCCCCCCCCCTCCCCGAACCGAAAGGGGCTCGGTCCGCCGGTCCCATAGGTGTTCGTGGATCAGTTTCCCCCGACATCTTTGGCGCGCCAGGTAGGGGGCGTCGAGATTGTGTGAACCTGATCCGGCGTTCACACGAGCTAGATCTTCATTTTCTTCGTCGACATGCCACCGAAGAAGAAGGCTTCGGAGGCAGCAGTTCCATCCGCGTCGGTCCCACCACCACCGGAGCAAACGGGTGGTGGGGTGGACGCCGGAGGAAGAACGGACATCGGCGAGGGAGCCGACGGTACTGCCAGGTCCAAGGACAAGGCTCCGCAGACCTCGATGTCCGTCCACACACCGCGCCCGTCTCAGGAAGCGCGGGACCAACAGCGTCATGGTATCCGCCGTACCATATGTTTGTTGGACCAGGATCGAGCTGGTGGGTCTCAGGGGGCTCAAGATCAGCATGCACGCCAGCATGCTGGCACGAGCGTAGCGCGGTCGCCGGGACGGGATGCTGCTCCTTCTAACATAGTTAGAAGTCCGAGCATATCCCGCTCCTTGAATCGTTCGCACCTGCCACCCACCACATGAGCAGAAGCTCTAGCGCGAGCTCAACTGCTCCTGGATTACCCTCCAATGTCAGACAAGATCGACGAGTGGAGGGCCACCATTCAGAGTCTCATCGGATTCGCCAACGGCGACACTCCGCGGCAACTGAGTGCGTCACTGCCGCGGCAAGGCTGCCAGGCGCGAGCTGATGGTGACGAGACAGAGGGGGTGCAACCACCATGCACTCTCCATCCCGAAGGCCAAGATCGCTGACTCGTCGGATCCACATCGACAGCCACTCCACTGCATCATCGGATCCACGAGCTCGACGCGATCAGCGCCAAGTTCTTCACGATCGACAACAAGAAGACGCTCGAACTCGCATCGAGCACCAAAGAGAAGCGCGGCGTCAATCCGACCAGCGCGCTGCGCCCACTGTCGACATGCATGCGCCAGGGGGACCAGGCGACTTGCCGTACGCGGTAGCTTGCCCTGCGTTCACTCGTGAGCTGCGGCAAGTCCAGTGGCCCAGCATGAAAAACTTCAAGCCAGACGTACCAGAGAAGTACGATGGCCAGACGCATCCATCGGAGTTCCTTAGCATCTACACCGTTACGGTGCAAGCTGCTGGGGGGCGGGACGACAAGATCCCGGCCAACTACTTCCCGCTGGTGCTCAAGCCCAATGTCAGATCCTGGCTCATGCACTTGCCGGACGGCTCCATATCTTCCTGGGCAGATCTCTGTCATCAGTTTATCGGCGCCTTTACAGGCGGCCACAAGCCTCATGGCCAAGAGAGTGACCTTCATCTGCTTGCCCAGAAGGAAGGAGAGCCCCTGCGCAAATATATTCAGAGGTTCAGCCGCGTGCAGCACAACATCCCAGATGTCCACCCTGCTGCGGTGATCAGCGCGTTCCATCAGAACGTGCGAAACCGCAGGATGAGGGAGGAGATGGCGATGTGCAAGATCAGAGACGTCAGTGAGCTATATGCCCTGGCCGACAAGTGTGCACGTGCTGAGGAGGGGAGGAGATTCCCCGGAGAGGATGCAGAAGCAGCAGGATCTGACAGTGATGGGACCGCCCCGGCAAAGAAAAACCGTCAGCGTAACAATAGGAGAAAGAAAGGCAAAGATGTGCTAGTCGTTGAGCAGTCCGGCAGCGGAGGCGGTGCCAAGGAAGCCAAAGTTGGCAGCTCCGGCAAGGAGGTTGCCGCGGTCGCCGACAAGCAGGGCAGCAGCGACAAGTAGTACTGCAAGATCCACCGCACCAAGGGCCATGACCTCCAGAGTTGCAAGAAGGTTGAGCAGCTTGTTGAGCTGCAGAAAGCCGAGTACGAACGACGCGACAAGGAGAAGGCTCAGGAAGGTGCTGGAGGAGCTGGCAAGAGACATCCCGGCCGGGGAGGACGCCGCGGCAAGGCCAAGCAGCGGCAAGGAGACAGACCTCCCCGCGGCCGCGACAAGGATGAAGACGACGACGACGAAGATATGGAAGATGATGAGACCGATGAGCAGGAGTTCCAGAAAGCCACAGAGGTTATGTGCGTTGACGGTGGTGGTTCTTTGCATACTTCACACCGCCAGCTCAAGCAGTGGGTGCGGGAAGTCAATGCAGCAGAACCACCCATCAAGTCACGTAGGCCCCTGAAATGGTCCAGCACGCCTATCATCTTTGATATTGAGGATCACCCTGATCGCGTAACTGCGGTCGGGTGCTTGCCGATGTTGGTCTCACCAACTATCCGCAACCTCAAGGTCACGAAGATGCTAGTTGACGGCGGGGCCGGCTTGAACCTGATCTCCTCCGTGGTACTCCAGAAGCTCCAGATCCCTGACAGCGAGCTCGAAAAGTCCGGCACATTCCAAGGAATTAACCCGGGAAGGAGCAAGCCGAAGGGAAAGATCACGCTGCCGGTGACATTTGGCAGCGAGCTGAACTTCAGAACTGAGAGGGCACTTTTGACGTTGCTGACTTTCCATTGCCCTATAATGGAATCCTTGGCCGTCCAGCACTTGCCAAATTCATGGCAGCCTCTCACTATGCGTACAACGTACTGAAGATGCCAGGCCCGCTAAGTGTCATCTCTGTCCCTGGCGACAAGAAGGATGCTCTTATCTGCGCCGACAAGATATACCGGGAAGCAGCAGCCGCAGTAGATCGCATGTCACTTGCCGCTGAAGCTCCCGGGGCAAAGAAGACCAAGTCCGGCAAGAGCTCTGATGCCCACTCCGGCAAGCGCACCTCTTCGGAGTGCTGCGTTGCCGTCGAGGACGCACCATCGAGCTCCACCGGCAAGTGTAAGAAACTAATGGCAGCTCCGCCAGAGACCAAGAAGGTGTTCACCAAGGAGGACGGCACTGGTGGTACCTTCACCATCAGTGCCACGCTCGACCCTAAATAGGAAAGCGCGCTCGTTGCTTTCCTGCGGGCGAACATCGACGTGTTTGCATGGCAACCGTCTGACATCCCCGGTGTTCCCAGGGAAGTAATTGAGCACCACCTTGCCGTCTGTCCTCATGCGCGGCCCGTCAAGCAGAAAGTCAGGAAACAAGCAGTGGAGCGCCAAGAATTCATAGCAGAAGAGATCAAGAAACTGGCAGCAGCAGGCCTTGTCAGAGGAGTGCTCCATCCTACGTGGTTGGCCAATCCTGTGGTCATGGGTAAGGCAAACGGGAAACGGAGGCTTTGTATAGACTTCACCGATGTCAATAAAGCTTGTCCCAAAGACCCATTTCCCTTGCCGTGCATTGACCAGATTGTTGACTCCACCGCGGGATGTGACTTGCTTTCATTTCTTGATGCATAATCAGGATACCATTAGATCTTCATGGCAGAAGAGGATGAGGAGAAGACCGCATTCATCACCCCATGTGGCACGTACTATTTCGTATGGATGCCCTTTGGTTTAAAGAATGCTGGTTCAACATTTGCAAGGGTAGTCCATTATGCTTTTGAGCCACAGATACACAGAAATGTGGAAGCCTACATGGATGACATAGTGGTCAAGAGCAAGGACAAGGCTACTCTGATCCAAGATTTAGATGAGACCTTTGCAAATCTGCGCAAGATCAACCTCAAGCTTAATCCCGAGAAGTGCGTGTTTGGAGTCCCTTCCGGCAAGCTTCTCGGGTTCTTCGTGTCTCAGCGAGGGTTTGAAGCCAACCCCGACAAGATCAAGGCCATTGAACAGATTGAAGCCCCGAGGAGTGTCAAGGATGTACGAAGGCTTGCCGGTTGCGTGGCTGCTCTCAGCAGGTTTATCTCTAGATCTGCTGAACGCGCCCTGCCATTTTTCAAAATTTTGAAAAAGGCAGGTCCAATGAAATGGACTCCGGAAGCGGAGGCTGCGCTGGAGGACTTAAAGAGATACCTGTCCTCCACTCCAATACTTGTCGCACCTAAGCCACAAGAGAAGTTGCTGCTGTATATAGCAGCGACCAATCAAGTGGTTAGTGCTGCGTTAGTAGCGGAGAGGGAGGCGGATGATGAGCTAGCAACCGAGGCAGATGCATCCAGCGACAAGCAGGGGGCTTCACCGACAAGCTCTAGTCCCGACAAGGGAGGACCTGCGCAGGAGCCTGAGAAGGTGCAGAAAAGGATGGTGCAGCGCCCAGTTTACTTTGTCAGTTCCCTTCTGCAGGGGGCTAGGCCAAGGTACTCTGGTGTGCAGAAATTGCTTTTCGGCCTCCTCATGGCCTCGAGAAAGCTGCGCCATTACTTCCAAGCACATGAGATAACAGTTGTCACTCGTTTCCCGTTGAAGAGGATACTGCAAAATCCAGAAGCAACGGGCAGGATAGTCGAGTGGGCACTGGAACTGTCAAGCTTCGGTCTCAAGTTTGAGAGTACTGCAACTATCCAGAGCAGAGCGTTGGCGGAGTTCATAGCAGAGTGGACGCCAACACCAGATGAAGAAATTCCAGAGACGAGCATCCCAGTCAAGGAAGCGAGCAAAGAGTGGCTGATGTATTTTGATGGTGCCTTCTCGCTGCAAGGCGCCTGTGCGAGCGTGCTGCTTGTCGCACCCACCGGAGAGCACCTCAAGTACGTAGTCCAGATGCACTTTCCCAAGGAGCAAGCGACGAACAATACTGCAGAGTACGAATGTTTGCTTGCCAACCTCAGGATCGCGGCCGACCTTGGGATCAAGAAGCTCATTGTCAGGGGTGACTCGTAGCTTGTCGTCCGACAAGTGAACAAGAGTTATCAGAGTCCGTTGATGGAAGCTTACGTGGATGAGGTGAGAAAGCTAGAAGAGCACTTTGACGGTCTACGGATGGAACATGTTCCAAGGGCTCAGAATGACATAGCTGATGGCCTGTCAAAGTGTGCTGCACTGAAGTTACCTGTGGAACTAGGGATCTTTGTGCTCAAGATGACTCAACCGTCTGTGACACCATCAACTGGGCAGAACAAGAAGAGGAAGTTGATTTCTAGTGACTACTTTCCGGCAGAGCTCCCCGAAGCCGCCGCCAAGAAGGTCCCCAAAATCAACGCCAAGAGTGCTGAGGAGCAGTCTGCTCGACAAGTCCTAGGGCTTGTATCGTAGAAGCCGACGCTCCCGACAAGCTTCGCTCCGGCAAGCTTGCCAGGGAGCATCAAGCTCCGGCTCAACCGCAGGTTCTCGCCGTAGAAGCGGATGTTCCCGCAGCAGCAGATGTGCCTTTAGTCCTTGTTGTTGAGCCGCAAGCTCCAGCATGGGCACAGCAGATCGTCCATTTCCTTCAGACAGGAGAACTTCCCGAAGAGCAAGAAGAAGCGGAAAAAGTAGCCCGGCAGTCAAGTATGTACCAGTTTGTTGACAACACACTGTACAGTAGAAGACTCAACGGTGTGAAATTGAAGTGTATTCACCGGGAAGATGGACAGAAGCTGTTGGTAGAGATACATGGAGGCATATGTGGTCACCACATTGGCGCAAGAGAACTTGCCGGCAAAGCATTCCGGCAAGGTTTCTTTTGGCCGACAGCCCTCCAGGATACAACTGCACAAGTAACCAAGTGTGAAGCGTGCCAGTTTCATTCCAAGCAGATACACCAGCCAACTCAAGCTCTCCAGACGATCCCTTTATCCTGGCCATTTTCGGTCTGGGGGCTCGACATCCTCGGCCCCTTCCCCCGAGCTGTCGGGGGCTTTGAGTACTTGTACGTCGCAATCGACAAGTTCACAAAGTGGCCGGAAGTGGAACCAGTGAGGAAGGTGACGGCACAGTCAGCAGTCAAGTTCTTCAGGTCAATTGTTTGCGGTTCGGGATCCCTAACAGGATCATCACCGACAACGGTACGCAATTCATGAGCCGCACCTTCATGCAGTACGTCCAAGATCTTGGCGCCAAGGTCTGCTTCGCTTCTGTTGCTCATCCAAGAAGCAACGGTCAAGCGGAGAGCGCAAATGCTGAAGTGCTGCGTGGACTCAAGACCAGGACTTTCGACAGGCTGCACAAGTGCGGAAGGAACAAGATCGAGGAGCTGCCAGTGGTTCTTTGGTCGATCAGGCCGACGCCAAATCGAGCCACTGGCCAGACACCCTTCGCTCTAGTCTATGGAGCGGAGGCAGTTCTCCCCACGGAACTCGTATACGGGTCACCTCGAGTGCTCGCTTATGATGAGCTCGAGCAAGAGCAGCTGCGACAAGATGACGCGCTGCTCCTTGAGGAAGACCGTCTTCAGGCTGCTGTACGAGCTGCTCGATACCAGCAAGCTTTGCGCCGCTACCATAGCCGCAAAGTTAGTGCCAGAAGTCTCGAGGAAGGCGACCTTGTTCTTCGGCGCGTTCAGTCCGCCAAGAATTCCAACAAGTTGACGCTGAAGTGGGAAGGCCCTTATCGGGTGAAACGAGTCACAAGGCCTGGCGCTGTCCGCCTTGAGACCGAAGATGGCATTCCGGTGAGCAACTCCTGGAACATCGAGCATCTTCGTAAGTTTTACCCGTAGGGCGCGGTTGCCGAAACCTGTTCCGGCAACCACCTTTTGTACAAGTCTTGCCGATGTTGCATGTAATCCTTTGTACAAAGCCGGGCGCAGATCCCGTGCATAAGTAGAGCTCATGTGCTCCGCACATCTTGTCGATTACATGCTTTCTATTTTTGCATATGTTATTTGACACTTTGTGCAGCACCTGCTCTGGTAAGCAATAACGAGCCATAAGGCTCCATACCTTTATTTTCTCTTCTTTCTTTTTCTCAAAGGAAAGGAAGGATCCCTCGCACACAAGTTTGCCGGGGGGAAGGAGAAGATAATGGTGTGGACAGGGTCTCATTCAAGGATGATTCGCCTTGCCGGGAAGCAGACGACAGAAAAGCTAAGTTGCCAAAGTTTGCGCAATCAGTTTTTAAATTTTTAAGTTATTCTCCTTGAACGATCGTGCTTTGTATGGAAAACCTGTGCGCCGAGGAACCAACTCGCAGCTAGTCGCGCCCTTATTTTGTTTCGAGTCCGCTCAACAACTTAAGTGAGCTGCGGCTAGTTTGCGACAAGGTTTCTTGCCGGAAGCAGCACCGCCAGCAGGCTGCTGACGTTCCACACTCAGCGCTCGCGGCTTTGGTGCCTGCACCGGCAAGTTACCTAAAAGCGTAGGGTGAAAGCATACAAAACTTGGAATCAAGTAAAGGAAATAACTTTGCAGTCGATACCCGAAATAGAGTTATATTACAAGGTAACTTGTCGGGTCTAATGGATTGTTCTCATGACATAACGCTGCAGCAACAAGGAAAAGATACAAAGGGTGGCCTAGTCTACGCTGTCGCCCTCAACCCTCTTGATTTCGCTCACCTTGTCCACAATGGGTGCGACAAGGGCCTTGAGCGCCTCCAGATCAGCATCTGCCGGCAGGGTCTTGAGGACGTTGGTGAGGTTGAGGCCTGGGTTGCGGTAGGCCACCTTCACCAACACCTTCTGGAGAGCCCCTGCACAGATCCGGCGCGACTCGTCGGCCCGCTGCTTTGGGATCCTCTCCCGGAGCCGCTGGAGGGCCGTCTCCATGCCCTTGAAGAACAAGCTAAGCTTGGCGCTGGGCTGGAGATGCTCGTCGGAAGGATACCCAAAGTCCTCCATCCCCAGCTGCGCCAGCTCCCCATCGATGACTGCGGCGATGTTCACCAGACCCTTGGTCCAGTGCTCTACCGTCTCCCTGAACAAGTTCTGGGTGACGGCAATACTCGCCAACAGCGCCTCGTCGGCCTTGATCTTCTCCGACAAGGCCACCTCCCGCTCCTTGGCGCTGTCCAGCGTCTGAGTCAGCGTGGCCAGCTTCAGCTTGAGATCCGCGTTGGAGTCCTTGGTGGCGCTGAGCTCTCTGCCCCTCTTAGCGAGGAGACCCTGTAGCTCACCATGAGCGGCTGCATCCTTCTCGCGCTCGCGCTTTAGCGCGGCAAGCTCCTCGCCGCTCGCTTTCAGATCGGCCTCCAACTACATCACCTTCGCCTCCAACTCCTTCTTGGCTGCCTCAGCAGCTGCGGCGGCGTCCCTTGCTTCCTTGAGGGCCCCGCCAAGTGCTTGCTCGCGTGCAACAACCTCCTCCTCGTAGCTGTCGAGGTAGGCCTTCCGCTGCACCAGCTCACCCTCCCGCGCGGACTGCTGCTCGGCAGCCAGCCGTTGTTGCTCTTCAGCCTCGGCCTTCTCGAGGAGGAAGGCCGTGCGTTCCTCCGCAAGTTGTTCCCGCTCCTGCGCCACCGACCGGAGAGCTTCTTGGTTGGCGCTTCGGAGCTCCTCCGCGCGCTTCTCCAAGTCCACGCCCGCCTTCGCGATGAGCGCTTCCCGGGAGGCCAGCTTGGCCTGCCGGGCGCGGTAGAGCGACATCAACCTCCGCAGTAGCCGCTCTTCTTCAGGCTCGTCGTTGCTACCTGGCGCGTCAACCAACGACAGCCCGGCGGAGCTAAGCAGCTCTTCGTCGAAGCTCTTGCCTTCGACCGGCACCCTGGAGCTCGATGCCCACGGGAGCTTGATGAATACCCCGTCTCCGGCCTTTAAATAGGCGCCGGGCTGAGGCTCCTCGGAGTCCGACGCGGTGGCAGCAGTGGAGGGGTCGGCGGTCGGTGTAGCGCCTGGCGCTCCTGCGGCCTCAGGGCCGTCAGTACGATCGCCAGACCCCTCGCCTGCTTCTGCGGCGGCAGCCTTGGCGGCCTCCTCGCCGGCGGGCTCGTCAGCACCGGCCTCTCCTTCGGCGGCGGTGACGTCGTCGGTGTTGCTACGCACGTTCCCCTCGTCGGCGGCCTCGGTCTCCATCGGCTCTGCAGATGGATTTGAAGAGCGGAGGAGAGAGAAAAGTCAAGCAAATACCCAAAGAGAAAATCAGAAGAAGAACACAAGGGAAGTTATTGGGCAAATGGATTACCTGAGCTGGGATCCGCAGTCGTGGTCTCAACCACCGGAGGATCACTGGTGCCATCCCTTGCCGGGGAACTGCCCCTTGCCAGAGAGTTCTCCCTTGCCGGGGAGCGCTCCCTTGCCGGGAAGCCCTCCCTCGGCGGCGTAGTCGAAGCAGATGGCGCTTCGGGAGCGGTCTCCGGGCCCTCTTGGTGTGGCTGCTCTGCTCCTACACAAATTCAACAGACAACATATCAGCAAAGAAAAAGCACCCATGAGCGCCTGTCAGCAAGAAGCAAACTATAAACTTACGCTGGGGGCTGCGCTGGGGGCTGCTATGAGGGGTAATTGCCGGGTCCGTCAAGGTGGTCTCAGATGCACCCCCCGCTGACATGGTGATATCATCCTCGATGACAATCACCAGGGCCTTGGCTCTCTTCGCCGCTCTCTGGGCCAGCGTCCTGAAAAGGAATAGGTTCAGATTGAAGCAAGTCAGATGCAAGACAAAAACAACAAGATTGAAGAAATACAAGGAAAATGAAGAAACTTACTCTTCCTCTTCCTCGTCGGAGCTCAGCGCGGAGAGGTCAAAGTCTGGCCCACCTCCGGAGCGGCGAGGCGGAGGAGTAGGTTCCCGGGGCCGCTTGGCGGGACCAGAAGCGGTGGTCTGGGAGGGCCCCGCTCCAGTTGCCGCAGCAGCCGAAGGTGCTCCCGCGGCAACAGGGCTTGCCGCGGTAGAGCGCGTCGTGCGCTGCGGCGGCTGTCGACCCGCCTGTCGCCCCGCCGCGTCCCCGGCCCTGCGGAGGCGCCTTCTTGGCGGAGCTGGGGGCTCCGCTAGCGGGAAGTTGCTGGACGACGGGAAGGAAGAAGAGCCGGCCTCCAACGAGTCGCCCGCGCCTTCGGCAGGCTCGCTCGGCTCGGGTTCCGGCCCGGCAAGGTCCTCCTCGCCGGCGAACTCCTCTTGCTCCGCCAGACTTGCCGCCTCTGCTGCCTCCGCCTCCTCCACGGTGAACCCGAACTCACCTGCGGCAGCTGCTGCTGCAACCTCTTCGCCCTGGTGGCGATGAGCTGCAGCTCCGCTTCAGTAGTGTCGCGGGTGAGGCTCTTCTGCTCGTCGGCGCAGACCGGCACTTCTTCTAAGTTGTCGAAGAACGCCCGCACAATGTCATCCGCAGGCTCTTGCCAGGTTGGTACGATTCCGTGCGAATCGCACAACGGCATCATGGAGCGGATCCGGTCGAGCGACGAGTTGTTGCACAACGGTACGACGCCCCACGGCAACGTGAATGGGTGTTGGGGGTCGCGCTTGAACAACTCCAGCAGCGTCGCGTCCAGCTCCAAGACGGTGAAGTTGTAATTGAGGCCTGTGTCAGGACCCCGACTCAATGCCACATCGATCTAGCATGTAACACCTCATATCACTTTGCGGCCTCACGCACGGTATTCCCACGGGTGTCGCCTTACCTTAACCCGGGACCGTTTGCGCCTTTTGGCACACGTATATGACAGTGTCGCTAGCATCCATATGATAAGGAGCCCGGGCTGACATGGCTAGTCGTAAACCCAAAGTGGCACAGACTTACAGGGACAGGCATCCATGACCCAGCATCGAACGTGTCGGTCATCAGCGAGTGAATCCAGGCTGTAGCACTGGGCTAGCAGGACTCCGGTGAACCGGGCTGTAGCGGGCTAACAGGACTCCGGTATTCATCGCGTGACATTTCCCCGAAGGGATAGACACAGGAACGAAGAAGGACACATGCCGGCCAGCCTAAGTGTTCCGGAGCAGTAGCAAGCTACCATGGCTCAGTGGAAACACTAGGAGACATTTCCCGGTAAGAGAGGCTACTAAAGGTAAACAACTAGATGGTCAGATCCCACACATACCAAGCATTTCAATAACATACACACAATATGCTCGATATGTGCAAATACAACATGGCATCACATCATGACTCTACGACTCAAGTAATTTATTCAATAGGCTCCGAGGAGCGAGATATTACAAACATGGGTCTCATGACCCAACAATCAGAGCATACAAATCAAAGCACAAGCGGAAGCTATCATGTCTAGGTACAGACATCTATAACTGAAAAGGGCTGAGAAGCCTGACTATCTACCAGATCCTGCCGGGGCACAAGATCGTAGCTGAGGTAACAAGCTAAACGTCGAAGTCCACGTGGAACTACTAGTGAGACTGAAGTCTCTCTGCAAAACATAAAATAGGCAAACGTGAGTTCAAATGTACCCAGCAAGACTTACATCAGAACTAACTACATATGCATCATTATCAACAAAGGGATGGTGGAGTTTGACTGCAGCAAGCCAGCTTTGACTCGGTGGCTATCCTGAACTACGACTGCAAGTAACTCTTTGAGGTGGCGCACACGAGTCCACATATTCACCATATCAATACACCACTATGGATCCGCTCCCGTCTCCCTACGAGAACGCCATCCATAGCACTCACGCTTATCTTGCGTATTTTAAAGTATCCACTTTCACTTGTCTATGAACTGTACAAGGGGTCCACGTTTCCATATCCGAGGAATCCGTCTATTCGAATAGATAATGATAACCCTGTAGGGGTGTACTTCTTCACACACGCTTTCGCCACTTATCGCCCTGTACACGTCATGTACCTCGGCAACCTTCAAGCGGAAGCCGGGCGAGGGAGTCGGCCACGACCTGACTAACCGAACAAGTCTCTCGTCCAGGTTTATCGCCTATTCGGGTTCCATCCGCAAGGAGATCCGGCCGGGGTGTCGCTTACGGCCCCAAACGATGTGAGCAGGGTTCCCAAGCCCACCATCCGGGTGCCACTTGGTACACCGTGCCACTGTGCCTAGTCTGTCCCAAGCCCACCTGTACCGGGTGCCACTTGGTAGACTACTAACACTACCTACAAACACCAGAAACTAGTTGCAACTCCTGGACAGAGATCATGTTGGTTAATAAGTCGAGAGGGGCACTTAAGCATTCCAATGTGTGGTAGTAGCTGGTCATGGATCACAAACACAGAACTCAGTTCCTGAGGACGGCTGCAATGAGACAACCCACCATGTACTCCTACATGGCCTCTCACCGCTACCTTTACCAAATCGTGTTCACACACTTAGCTCACACACATTGGGACATGTTCACACGCCTCTGATTCATCCCCGATGAATCAGACCTGACACAACTCTAAGCAGTAGAAGGCATGACAGACAAGCATGAATGAGTAGGCACAACAGGGCTCAAACAACTCCTACTCATGCTAGTGGGTTTCATCTATTTACTGTGGCAATGACAGGTCATGCAGAAGATAAAGGGGTTCAGCTACCGCAACAAGTAACAAATATATCGTTGTTGTCCTAATGCAGTAAAAGAGAGCAGGAGCGAAAGAGTGGGATTTTATCGGAATGAACAAGGGGGTTTTGCTTGCCTGGCACTTCTGAAGATAGCATTGAGTCTTCATCAGTGTCAACGATCACAACATCGGTATCACGTCTATCGAGAGGGGACAAATACCGGCAACACAGAAGGGAACACAATCAATGCAATGCACAATATGATGCATGATCATGACATGGCAAAATGAATGTGTTTTGAGCTAATGCAACTAGCAACAGATTAAATGAAGTTGGTTTGAATACAAGATTCAAATTTAAACTCCATATGTGATTATTTAAATGTCATTAATATGATTTGTGCTAAACAGCAGCTATAAGTTGTTCTAACATGCATGAAAATGGTACAGATGGATTCCTTGAATTTTTCTGATAATTTTTCATATATAATTTATTTAATTTGGAGTTATGGTTAATTTTCTATGATTTATAGAAGTTTTAGCTATTTTCTGAAATTATTAAATCATTTAAGATTTATTTAAATTCCAGAAAGGAATTATTGCGTCAGCATGACCTCATCCTGACATCATCAGGTCAACAGGGCGGGTCCGGGTCAAACCTGACGTGTGGGGGCCACACGTCAGTGACACAGGGCTAGTTAGTGTCAATGGCAGGTGGGGCCGGGTCAAAGGCCACGTCAGCACGGTCAAAGCTGACGCGTGGGGCCACTGTGATTAATTTAAGCTAAACAGAAAATAAACTAAGATTAGTTAAGGCGTGGGGCCTAGGTGTCAGTGACACGGTGCGGTGTTTAGTGGCTAATTAAGCCAGCCCCGTCAGCAAGTGACGCCGGCGACCACGGCGACGGCGAGACCTCACCGGAGTTGCTCGGAACGGCGCTACAGCCCGCGGCTGGTCGCGCTGAGGGCACCAAGAGGGAGCCCGTGCTCCCGCGCATCTAGGGGCGCACGCAGCTGGGCACAGGGAGGCCGGGGTCGACGGCGGCGACCACTTAGGTGGCGGCCGGAGCTACGGCAACGACGGGTTAGGCGATGCAGGGCGCCAGGGGAGGCGTTGGTGAGTGCTATGTGCTCCTGGGACTGTGGTGAGCACGACGCTGGGCTCGAGAACGAGCTGCGGTGGCTGTGGCCACGGCCACGCCATGGCCGGCGGCGAGAAACTCTCGGCCGCGGTGGGAGATGGGGCTAGGGGGCGAGAACGGAGGGGGCGAGCACAGGAGAGGCAGCGGAGGCTCACAGCGGATCCATTCGAGGCGGAGACGAGGCCGGGGATGGTCCGGAGCCGGCGAATTTGACGAAGATGGCCGGCGGTCCCGAGGTTGAAGAAGGCATCGAGGGCGGTGTTGTGGCACGTCCGGGGCCTCGTGGCTCGTTGAGGAGGTAGAGGGAGGACCGGCGGAGCTTCCTAGGTCGTCGGTGAGCCGTGGGGTGGCCGGTAGCCACGGTGGCTCTCGTCGGTGGCGGCGGCTCCGTTCGGTCGCGGGAGGGGAAACAGAGGAGCGAGGGGGAGGGAGGTCCAGAGGGCGAGGGAGAAGTGAGAGGGGGTCGGGGCTGCGTGGCGTCGCGGGAGGGACCAGGGAAGGAGGAGGCAGCCAGGCAGGGAGGAGGTGGCCTCCTCGGCCGCGCGCGTGCGAGCACGCAGCTACTCCCACTGGCAAGAGGAAGACGACAGGGGGGGAGTAGCGGTGGCGGGCTGGGCCGCGCTGGGCCGGTCCTGTTGGGCCACCAGGTGGGCTTCACAGGTAAGTTTCTCTGCTCTGTCTTATTTTTACTGTTTTCTACTTTTGTTCTGTTTTATTTAATTGGCACTGAATTTTAATTCAAATAGAATTTGAAAACAGTGCCAAAACTCCCCTGGATATTTTTAAGTCACTTAATGGACTTCTCCACATATAACAAAAATATCTCAGGTCATTTGAAGATATATTCATTATATATTTTGAATATAACTCCAAATTCAAATAAAATATTAATTTAAAATCAGAGCCCAATAATTCCTTAGAAATGTCCCACAATTTTGGTTTGATTTATAACTCTTGCCAAAATTGTCAGAGCTATTTCTAGGGCATTTTGGATTTACTGATTGCAATTTTAGGGTTTCTTGCCCCTCTTTTATTTAGGGTTTTGAGGCCAATTCCCTCAGTTCAAATTTCAGAATTTAAACATGATGCACACACCAGGCAGCACCAGAAGCTAGGGATGTGACAACTCACCCCCACTAAACAAGAATCTCGTCTCGAGATTCAAGCGTAGGGTAGGATGAAGGGGAAACGCAAACTAGTATAATCTTCACGATCCAGGTTGCGCTTCGAATGAACGTTGATTCGATCACCATCATTGTCTCGAAGTCTTGCTCTGAGAAATCCTGCCAACATGACATGGAGAGAAGAAGGAGACTCTAGAAGGGTCGATCTTCTCGAAGATCGAACAACTCAGGATTAACTCACGGAATGAGACATAGCAACCTCTCTCGAGCTGAGACACTAAACATACATCCATGGGAATGGAGTGAAGCAGATGACGAAGGTTCACTAGGTAGACAATAATTCCACACTTAAGAAGGTGGTAAACGATTGCCAACGTAGCGAGGAGTTAAGTGGCCATGATACCATAACGATGCACCTTAGGGAAGGTGACTCGTAGAAATATCTCCTTAAGTGGCAAAAAGAATTACCTTTGATTCAAAGATCAATGAAACTCTTTAGGTCAGCCTAAGGCAATTCTCGAGCGATCGTTTGTAGGGGGTCGGTAGAATGGCATACCCGGACTTGGATGATGTGGATTACCTTGTTGAAGACAACGTAATGGATGAATTTGCTTATCACCGGAAATGGAAGAGACCCATGGTAGAATGGCACATTGGCGGTGCAAGCTGGGAACAAAATGCAAATGCTGGGAATGATTCTGGTAACTGGGGAAGAACCCAACAATAGAGAGTGAATTCACTGTTTGAGAAGGTCATAGCATTGCCGAGGGAACTGAGAGCATCCCAATTAGTGCCGATGATAACACGTAGCGCTTGTGCATGCTCTCAAGTACTTGAGCATTTCCATATTCATCAAGGTTTTACCAACATCCGTGTCAAGGATCCTGGCAACACAACTTGCTACCATGATGAATGATGATGGATGATGCAGATGCAAAGGAAGATAACACTTCTCAGATTTCATCTTAGCGAGGCCAAGGAAATAAAATCTGGATGATCGACCGAGAGACATTTAGCACTCCGCTTCTAATGTTCTCCTTGATGTGCTAGCGTAACCCATTCATAGATATGGTTTGATAACTAGAACATCAAGTAAAAGGTCGGACTTTGGGAGCAATAGAATCCATAAGGAACAGTTACGGAGGTAAATCCTACGAAATCCTTATGGGAAGGTGGCCAACTTCTTCAATCAAGATACTAGAATAATAGGTCTTTCGGATGGGTGTGTTGGCCACGACATCCACCTTACCGGTTATCGAGGGACCAATATTATAGTTCTTGGGAAATGTTCCAACCATCATATCTGCCTGAGATTCAGATCTGGTTGGTGTCAGGATATTCCAGACTCATCGAGTCTAGAAAGAAAAATGAAAGTTTGCAACACAAATCGACGAGATGACGTTGCGGGATTCTCGGGAGATGAACTACGATAGCAAGCTCCAAAACATGAGTTGGTTCTGCTACAAACACGTGAACACGTTGTCCTAGACAAAACATTATCACATGATAGTCTTACAACAAAACACTACCGAGTTTAGGTGGGGAACCATAATCGAGGATATTGAGGTCCTTGCATAAGGCATGCTCTTAAGAAGAAACTTCTTCTCCTTGAACAAATCAATCAGTGGCTTGGTGTGCTCGGAACACATATGGAATGAAGGTTGCAAGTCTCCAAACCACAGAATACTTCGCACATATGCATGACTGACTTGGGATGATTCCAGAGGAAGCAAAACTAACTTTCTCAAATTCACGGCGGCAACTTTCACCAAATGCACGTGTATAAGAGGAAGTCACTCCTTTCGTCAAACAAATACTTCATGAGCTAGCATGAGGAAAATGCTTCAAAAGTTTCCAACACTAACTTGTTGTCCAACAAGACCATGGAGGAGATAAGGATGTTGTCAATGGGCTCAACAACAATTCATCTAGGTTTCCTTTTAAAAGGAATTCCATAGTTAAGTGAACAAGTAATAGCATTGGTCAGGCCAAAGATGTAATGGGGTATGCTCGAGGGATCAACCACGAATAAGACAACATTACGAGCATCATTGGTACTAATTTGATTTGACGATAGCCCACACTCAAATCAAAGGATTGATAAGACAATAGGTCCCGCAACTGATCACAGGGACCAATCGATGAAGATATCATCTTTCTTCAACACACACTACACAAGATTATCCCTTTGGAACGAACTAAGTCAGGCAAGCTTTTATCCTCCAACTCTCCAAGTTGTTGTCTAGCTTAACCAACTAGCTCCGGGATATTAAACACAGATTTTTGGAGAAAGGGTGGTTCACAAGAAACCAACTTGATCACGAGCTCAACATAACAGTCAGGGAACAACCTGGTAATACTTCCGAGAAGATATTCGGAAAATCACGAACCACCGGTATGTTACTAAGCTCGAGAACAATCTTGCCTTTCAGGGCAAGACGATATGATCAAATGAGTGAGGACTTGACAAGATCCTAACTCATCAATCGAAGGGTGCACCAAAATAAGGACTAGGTAGCACGATCAATCTTAGAATGGTGATTCAATAACCAACATACTAAGAATAAGATTGTTGTCCATTAACTACCAAGCAATGGGGTTGCTAGGAGTATTGAGTTCACACATCATGATTCACTGGTCGGCACTCCGGCTGCAACAACACGGAACCGAGGAATGAAAAAGGATGGCGAGAAGTATCACTATGTCAAGAATTCACAAAAGGTGGTGCAATTCTCATGAAATTCTTGATGTAAAGATGGTAATACTCCAAGGTAGAACAGAACAAAAGTTCGGTTAGCAACTTGATCTGCAGAGTACAACTACTTTGACCCAATCCTAGATATGGATGAGGTACTGGAGTTTGTTTCTCCTGGTCATTCCGCGATAGAATGGCTTGACGGACCACAAGAGTAATAGGCATCGATAAACGAACGCACGCATACTCTTGACTATCAATTGATAGACGAAGGTCAGTAGACAACTAAAGAGGGACAACTCAAAGGAACATATAACTTTCTGAGTTGTGGATACATGGGTTGGTATGCCGAACAAAGTTCAACATAATTCTTCCGGATAACCCATGCAGAAAGGTTGAGCTGGCAGAGTCACAATATAGCATGGAGAACTCATAGAGGGCCTGTTGTGATCTTTTGATCCAACAAACTTCTGCCATAATGGTTCATGGTATTTGGAAGAACGATATACCACGGACCTCGAGGACTATCGCAAAGGTTACTAATATACTAAAGGAACTAGCAAACACTATCAACATGAAGTAAGTAGGGTGAATCTCGGGTTCAAGAACCCAGGAACAGAATACCTATTACTAAGTAGCATCACGGGATGCTTTCGAGAATGATGGCCAGAATCATCACACTGGGAACACAAATCATGGCTAAATTACTAGATGATCCCCTAAGACACCTAGGTCATAATAATATTCCAACATAAAGGTCGAGGCAATAGAATACCTCAACTCAACAATTTGTGTGATTGAGCTGGCATAAAGGAGCATCGAAACCAGAGGGAAAGGATTTGCAAATGCATCAGACTATTTAGAAACCTGGGATGACTCGGACAGCATAACGGCTGTAAATGCTCAGAAAAGATTTGAGACATTCACAAAAATGGTGGCATAACCACTCAGAAGCACAATATCAAGATTTCGAGATCAACAATTAACATACGGAAGCAGTAAAAACTGAACAGAGGCTTAAATCCAACAATCTTATAAGTCCACTGATTAGTAACACGTGATCCTAATAGAAAGAAGAGATAGCCTAGTTCTTAATCCCCGTAGAAGAGAAGATGATGACTCAGATCAGAAGGCCATGAGTTACAAGGAGTAAAAAGAGCCTTACGTTCCATCCCACAATCAATTCCCTTATATAACTAAAGAATTTCTAGACTCAACTTCGACCAGTTTGGCTTGGTGATCCTACAGGCAGTCAAGCTCTGATACCAACGCTGTCAGGACCCCGACTCAATGCCACATCGATCTAGCATGTAACACCTCATATCACTTTGCGGCCTCACGCACGGTATTCCCACGGGTGTCGCCTTACCTTAACCCGGGACCGTTTGCGCCTTTTGGCACACGTATATGACAGTGTCGCTAGCATCCATATGATAAGGAGCCCGGGCTGACATGGCTAGTCGTAAACCCAAAGTGGCACAGACTTACAGGGACAGGCATCCATGACCCAGCATCGAACGTGTCGGTCATCAGCGAGTGAATCCAGGCTGTAGCACTGGGCTAGCAGGACTCCGGTGAACCGGGCTGTAGCGGGCTAACAGGACTCCGGTATTCATCGCGTGACATTTCCCCGAAGGGACAGACACAGGAACGAAGAAGGACACATGCCGGCCAGCCTAAGTGTTCCGGAGCAGTAGCAAGCTACCATGGCTCGGTGGAAACACTAGGAGACATTTCCCGGTAAGAGAGGCTACTAAAGATAAACAACTAGATAGTCAGATCCCACACATACACACAATATGCTCGATATGTGCAATACAACATGGTATCACAAAATGACTCTACGACTTAAGTAGTTTATTCATTAGGCTCCGAGGAGCGAGATATTACAAACAGGGGTCTCATGACACAACAATCAGAGCATACAAATCAAAGCACAAGCGGAAGCTATCATGTCTGAGTACAGACAACTATAAATGAAAAAGGCTGAGAAGCCTGACTATCTACCAGATCCTGCCGAGGGCACAAGATCGTAGCTGAGGTAACAAGCTAAACGTCGAAGTCCAAGCGGAACTAATAGTGAGACTGAAGTCTCTCTGCAAAAACATAAAATAGGCAAACGTGAGTACAAATGTACCCAGCAAGACTTACATCAGAACTAACTACATATGCATCATTATCAACAAAGGGGATGGTGGGGTTTAACTGCAGCAAGCCAGCTTTGACTCGGTGGCTATCCTAAACTACGACTGCAATGTAACTCTTTTGAGGTGGCGCACACGAGTCCACATATTCACCATACCAATACACCACTATGGAACCGCTCCCGTCTCCCTACGAGAACGCCATCCATAGCACTCACGCTTATCTTGCGTATTTTAGAGTATCCACTTTCACTTGTCTATGAACTGATATAAGCAACCCAGAGGTCCTTTTCCGTGGACACGGCTATTCGAATAGATGATGTTAACCCTGCAGGGGTGTACTTCTTCACACACGCTCTCACCACTTACCGCCGTTTACACGACATGTACTCGGCAACCTTCAAGCGGAAGCCCAACGTGGGTGTCGGCCACGGCCTACCTAAACACTCAAGTCTCTAGTCCAGGTTTATCGCCTATTCGGGTTCCATCCATGAGGAGATCCGGCCGGAGTTTCGCTCACAGCCCCAAACGATGTGAACAGGGTTCCCGAGACACCAAACGGGCGCCTGGTACACCGTGCCACGTGCCTACCGCATCACAGCCCACCCCTACGGTCAGCGCTGCGCACGGCCTCCAGCATACTACAAACACCAGAAACTACTTGCAACTCCTGGACAGAGGACAAGGGTGATCAAGAAGCCGAGAGGGTCCATTGGTTTCGGGCCCAATGCGTGGTAGTAGCTGAATCATGGATCACAAACACAGAACTCAGTTCCTGAGGATGGCTGCAATGAGACAACCCACCATGTACTCCTACATGGCCTCTCACCGCTACCTTTACCAAATCGTGTTCACACACTTATCTCACACACAGTAGGACATGTTCACACGCCTCTGATTCATCCCCGATGAATCAGACCTGACTCAACTCTAAGCAGTAGCAGGCATGACAAACAAACATGAATGAGTAGGCACAACAGGGCTCAAACAACTCCTACTCATGCTAGTGGGTTTCATCTAATTACTGTGGAATGACAGGTCATGCAGAGGATAAAGGGGTTCAGCTACCGCAGCAAGTAACAGATGAATCGATGTTGTCCTAATGCAGTAAAAGAGAGCAGGAGCGAGAGAGTGGGATTTTATCGGAATGAACAAGGGGGTTTTGCTTGCCTGGCACTTCTGAAGATAACATTGAGTCTTCATCAGTGTCAACGATCACATCATCGGTATCACGTCTACCGAGAGGGGACAAATACCGGCAACACAGAAGGGAACACAATCAATGCAATGCATAATATGATGCATGATCATGACATGGCAAAATGAATGTGTTATGAGCTAATGCAACTAGCAATAGATTAAATGAAGTTGGTTTGAATACAAGATTCAAATTCAAACTCCATATGTGATTATTTAAATGCCCTTTAATTGATTTGTGCTAAACAGCAGCTATAAGTTGTTCTAACATGCATGAAAATGGTACAGATGGATTCCTTGAATTTTTCTGATAATTTTTCATATATAAATTATTTAATTTGGAGTTACGGTTGAATTTCTATGATTTTTAGAAGTTTATACAATTTTCTGGAATT
The DNA here is from genome assembly GCF_002162155.2 of Triticum dicoccoides. Taxonomy (NCBI): domain Eukaryota; kingdom Viridiplantae; phylum Streptophyta; class Magnoliopsida; order Poales; family Poaceae; genus Triticum; species Triticum dicoccoides. Next base: position 196,966,626 of record NC_041393.1, on the reverse strand, counting down.
TATAAATTATTTCCTAATTTATTTTAATTCCAGAAAGGAATTATTGCGTCAGCATGACCTTATCCTGACGTCATCAGGTCAACAGGGCGGGTCCAGGTCAAACCTGACGTGTGGGGGCCACACGTCAGTGGCACAGGGCTAGTTAGTGTCAATGACAGGTGGGGCCGGGTCAAAGGCCACGTCAGCGCGGTCAAAGCTGACGCGTGGGGCCACTGTGATTAATTTAAGCTAAACAGAAAATAAACTAAGATTAGTTAAGGCGTGGGGCCTAGGTGTCAGTGACACGGTGCGGTGTTTAGTGGCTAATGAAGCCAGCCCCGTCAGCAAGTGACGCCGGCGACCACGGCGACGGCGAGACCTCACCGGAGTTGCTCGGAACGGCGCTACAGCCCGCGGCTGGTCGCGCTGAGGGCACCAAGAGGGAGCCCGTGCTCCCGCGCATCTAGGGGCGCACGCAGCTGGGCACAGGGAGGCCGGGGTCGACGGCGGCGACCACTTAGGCGGCGGCCGGAGCTACGGCAACGACGGGTTAGGCGATGCAGGGCGCCAGGGGAGGCGTTGGTGAGTGCTATGTGCTCCTGGGACTGTGGTGAGCACGACGGTGGGCTCGAGAACGAGCTGCGGTGGCTGTGGCCACGGCCACGCCATGGCCGGCGGCGAGAAACTCTCGGCCGCGGTGGGAGATGGGGCTAGGGGGCGAGAACGGAGGGGGCGAGCACAGGAGAGGCAGCGGAGGCTCACAGCGGATCCATTCGAGGCGGAGACGAGGCCGGGGATGGTCCGGAGCCGGCGAATTTGACGAAGATGGCCGGCGGTCCCGAGGTTGAAGAAGGCATCGAGGGCGGTGTTGTGGCACGTCCGGGGCCTCGTGGCTCGTTGAGGAGGTAGAGGGAGGACCGGCGGAGCTTCCTGGGGCGTCGGTGAGCCGTGGGGTGGCCGGTAGCCACGGTGGCTCTCGTCGGTGGCGGCGGCTCCGTTCGGTCGCGGGAGGGGAAACAGAGGAGCGAGGGGGAGGGAGGTCCAGAGGGCGAGGGAGAAGTGAGAGGGGGTCGGGGCTGCGTGGCGTCGCGGGAGGGACCAGGGAAGGAGGAGGCAGCCAGGCAGGGAGGAGGTGGCCTCCTCGGCCGCGCGCGTGCGAGCACGCAGCTGCTCCCACTGGCAAGAGGAAGACGACAGGGGGGGGGAGTAGCGGTGGCGGGCTGGGCCGCGCTGGGCCGGTCCTGTTGGGCCACCAGGTGGGCTTCACAGGTAAGTTTCTCTGCTCTGTCTTATTTTTACTGTTTTCTACTTTTGTTCTGTTTTATTTAATTGGCACTGAATTTTAATTCAAATAGAATTTGAAAACAGTGCCAAAACTCCCCTGGATATTTTTAAGTCACTTAATGGACTTCTCCACATATAACAAAAATATCTTAGGTCATTTGAAGATATATTCATTATATATTTTGAATATAACTCCAAATTCAAATAAAATATTGATTTAAAATCAGAGCCCAATAATTCCTTAGAAATGTCCCACAATTTTGGTTTGATTTATAACTCTTGCCAAAATTGTCAGAGCTATTTCTAGGGCATTTTGGATTTACTGATTGCAATTTTAGGGTTTCTTGCCCCTCTTTTATTTAGGGTTTTGACGCTTCCAATTCCCTCAGTTCAAATTTCAAAATTTAAACATGATGCACACACCAGGCAGCACCAGAAGCTAGGGATGTGACAGCCTGGCCGCAGCCTCATGATGTCCGCCGAGTTCTTGAACTCCCAGGCGGGCCTCCTCCTCTCCTGCAGGGGGGCGATGCGGCGGCGAAGGAAATCTGCGCCAACTGCGCCTACTGTGAGCCCGGCAAGCCTAAGGCGGAGGATTCTGGTAACAGCGATCTTCAGCCTCTCGTCTTCCGGGGCCACGTTGCTCCAATCGTTGCCGCGCACTATTGGGGCTTGGCGCACGGCAGTGAACGGCTGCGGGTTCTCCTCGACGATCCAACACCACTCCGCTCTCCACTCTTCCCACTTGCTGTGAAGCTCACCCTCCAGATACGCCTCCTTCTTGCCGACTCTCGAGATCCAGGCTATCCCTCCGGCAAGCGGCTCTCCTCTCTCGACCCGAGGCATGAAGAAGTGGTGGAAAAGGGCTACATTGGGGTGGACTCCGACAAAGTTTTCGCACAAATGTGCGAAAACTTCCATTGTCAGAACGGCGTTGGGGGTGAAGTCTAGGAGGCGGAGCCCGTACGTGTTCATGATATCGCAGAAGAACTCCGAGAAGGGCGGGCAGAGCCCGCAATAGAAGAACAGCGCGAAGAATGGGTACCCGTTTGGAGCTAATTCCGAAGCGGTCGCCGGAAGCACCCTCGTGCGCGGATGCGCCCGCGTCTCCGTTGAGCAGAACAAGTAGAAGTACTCCCTCAGCTCCTTTGCGCCGAGCTGGGGGGAGAAGATCGCCCACTCCTTCCGCAGCGCCGCGAGCCGCTGCGCTTCGGCCGACTTCACACCCTTCCCCTTGTCAGCTTTCGGAGCCATGGCGGAGGTGGTGAGGGGGGTCGACAGCGTTGATGATGCTGGT
>NC_041393.1:196960990-196964024 GCF_002162155.2 Triticum dicoccoides | reverse complement strand
TCAATAGGCTCCGAGGAGCGAGATATTACAAACATGGGTCTCATGACCCAACAATCAGAGCATACAAATCAAAGCACAAGCGGAAGCTATCATGTCTGGGTACAGACATCTATAACTGAAAAGGGCTGAGAAGCCTGACTATCTACCAGATCCTGCCGGGGCACAAGATCGTAGCTGAGGTAACAAGCTAAACGTCGAAGTCCACGTGGAACTACTAGTGAGACTGAAGTCTCTCTGCAAAACATAAAATAGGCAAACGTGAGTACAAATGTACCCAGCAAGACTTACATCAGAACTAACTACATATGCATCATTATCAACAAAGGGATGGTGGAGTTTGACTGCAGCAAGCCAGCTTTGACTCGGTGGCTATCCTGAACTACGACTGCAAGTAACTCTTTGAGGTGGCGCACACGAGTCCACATATTCACCATATCAATACACCACTATGGATCCGCCCCCGTCTCCCTACGAGAACGCCATCCATAGCACTCACGCTTATCTTGCGTATTTTAAAGTATCCACTTTCACTTGTCTATGAACTGTACAAGGGGTCCACGTTTCCATATCCGAGGAATCCGGCTATTCGAATAGATAATGATAACCCTGCAGGGGTGTACTTCTTCACACACGCTTTCGCCACTTATCGCCCTGTACACGTCATGTACCTCGGCAACCTTCAAGCGGAAGCCGGGCGAGGGAGTCGGCCACGACCTGACTAACCGAACAAGTCTCTCATCCAGGTTTATCGCCTATTCGGGTTCCATCCGCAAGGAGATCCGGCCGGGGTGTCGCTTACGGCCCCAAACGATGTGAGCAGGGTTCCCAAGCCCACCATCCGGGTGCCACTTGGTACACCGTGCCACTGTGCCTAGTCTGTCCCAAGCCCACCTGTACCGGGTGCCACTTGGTAGACTACTAACACTACCTACAAACACCAGAAACTAGTTGCAACTCCTGGACAGAGATCATGTTGGTTAATAAGTCGAGAGGGGCACTTAAGCATTCCAATGTGTGGTAGTAGCTAGTCATGGATCACAAACACAGAACTCAGTTCCTGAGGACGGCTGCAATGAGACAACCCACCATGTACTCCTACATGGCCTCTCACCGCTACCTTTACCAAATCGTGTTCACACACTTAGCTCACACACATTGGGACATGTTCACACGCCTCTGATTCATCCCCGATGAATCAGACCTGACACAACTCTAAGCAGTAGCAGGCATGACAGACAAGCATGAATGAGTAGGCACAACAGGGCTCAAACAACTCCTACTCATGCTAGTGGGTTTCATCTATTTACTGTGGCAATGACAGGTCATGCAGAAGATAAAGGGGTTCAGCTACCGCAGCAAGTAACAAATATATCGTTGTTGTCCTAATGCAGTAAAAGAGAGCAGGAGCGAAAGAGTGGGATTTTATCGGAATGAACAAGGGGGTTTTGCTTGCCTGGCACTTCTGAAGATAGCATTGAGTCTTCATCAGTGTCAACGATCACAACATCGGTATCACGTCTATCGAGAGGGGACAAATACCGACAACACAGAAGGGAACACAATCAATGCAATGCACAATATGATGCATGATCATGACATGGCAAAATGAATGTGTTTTGAGCTAATGCAACTAGCAACAGATTAAATGAAGTTGGTTTGAATACAAGATTCAAATTTAAACTCCATATGTGATTATTTAAATGTCATTAATATGATTTGTGCTAAACAGCAGCTATAATTTGTTCTAACATGCATGAAAATGGTACAAATGGATTCCTTGAATTTTTCTGATAATTTTTCATATATAATTTATTTAATTTGGAGTTATGGTTAATTTTCTATGATTTATAGAAGTTTTAGCTATTTTCTGAAATTATTAAATCATTTAAGATTTATTTAAATTCCAGAAAGGAATTATTGCGTCAGCATGACCTCATCCTGACGTCATCAGGTCAACAGGGCGGGTCCGGGTCAAACCTGACGTGTGGGGGCCACACGTCAGTGACACAGGGCTAGTTAGTGTCAATGGCAGGTGGGGCCGGGTCAAAGGCCACGTCAGCACGGTCAAAGCTGACGCGTGGGGCCACTGTGATTAATTTAAGCTAAACAGAAAATAAACTAAGATTAGTTAAGGCGTGGGGCCTAGGTGTCAGTGACACGGTGCGGTGTTTAGTGGCTAATTAAGCCAGCCCCGTCAGCAAGTGACGCCGGCGACCACGGCGACGGCGAGACCTCGCCGGAGTTGCTCGGAACGGCGCTACAGCCCGCGGCTGGTCGCGCTGAGGGCACCAAGAGGGAGCCCGTGCTCCCGCGCATCTAGGGGCGCACGCAGCTGGGCACAGGGAGGCCGGGGTCGACGGCGGCGACCACTTAGGCGGCGGCCGGAGCTACGGCAACGACGGGTTAGGCGATGCAGGGCGCCAGGGGAGGCGTTGGTGAGTGCTATGTGCTCCTGGGACTGTGGTGAGCACGACGCTGGGCTCGAGAACGAGCTGCGGTGGCTGTGGCCATGGCCACACCATGGCCGGCGGCGAGAAACTCTCGGCCGCGGTGGGAGATGGGGCTAGGGGGCGAGAACGGAGGGGGCGAGCACAGGAGAGGCAGCGGAGGCTCACAGCGGATCCATTCGAGGCGGAGACGAGGCCGGGGATGGTCCGGAGCCGGCGAATTTGACAAAGATGGCCGGCGGTCCCGAGGTTGAAGAAGGCATCGAGGGCGGTGTTGTGGCACGTCCGGGGCCTCGTGGCTCATTGAGGAGGTAGAGGGAGGACCGGCGGAGCTTCCTGGGGCGTCGGTGAGCCGTGGGGTGGCTGGTAACCACGGTGGCTCTCGTCGGTGGCGGCGGCTCCGTTCGGTCGCGGGAGGGGAAACAGAGGAGCGAGGGGGAGGGAGGTCCAGAGGGCGAGGGAGAAGTGAGAGGGGGTCGGGGCTGCGTGGCGTCGCGGGAGGGACGAGGGGAGGAGGAGGCAGCCAGGCAGGGAGGAGGTGGCCTCCTCGGCCGCGCGCGTGCGAGCACGCAGCTGCTCCCACTGGC
>NC_041393.1:196960353-196960980 GCF_002162155.2 Triticum dicoccoides | reverse complement strand
GGGGCCTCGTGGCTCGTTGAGGAGGTAGAGGGAGGACCGGCGGAGCTTCCTGGGGCGTCGGTGAGCCGTGGGGTGGCCGGTAGCCACGGTGGCTCTCGTCGGTGGCGGCGGCTCCGTTCGGTCGCGGGAGGGGAAACAGAGGAGCGAGGGGGAGGGAGGTCCAGAGGGCGAGGGAGAAGTGAGAGGGGGTCGGGGCTGCGTGGCGTCGCGGGAGGGACCAGGGAAGGAGGAGGCAGCCAGGCAGGGAGGAGGTGGCCTCCTCGGCCGCGCGCGTGCGAGCACGCAGCTGCTCCCACTGGCAAGAGGAAGACGACAGGGGGGGGGAGTAGCGGTGGCGGGCTGGGCCGCGCTGGGCCGGTCCTGTTGGGCCACCAGGTGGGCTTCACAGGTAAGTTTCTCTGCTCTGTCTTATTTTTACTGTTTTCTACTTTTGTTCTGTTTTATTTAATTGGCACTGAATTTTAATTCAAATAGAATTTGAAAACAGTGCCAAAACTCCCCTGGATATTTTTAAGTCACTTAATGGACTTCTCCACATATAACAAAAATATCTTAGGTCATTTGAAGATATATTCATTATATATTTTGAATATAACTCCAAATTCAAATAAAATATTGATTTAAAAT
>NC_041393.1:196940967-196959315 GCF_002162155.2 Triticum dicoccoides | reverse complement strand
GGGGGGGCGGAGCGCTGCTCTCTCTCTCGGCTTCGAGAAGAAAGGGATAGCGGCGGAGCTTTTGAGATTGGAAGCAGCAATGGCAGGGTGGCCGAACTGCCCCTGTTTCCCCTGCTTATAAAGTGGGAGGGGGCGGACGTTTCGCCCTTCCGATTAAAGAAACCCCCACGATCACTCCCACGATGCCGCATTCGACGCGTGCCGTTGGGGAGGGCGCGGTGGGGGCAGAGTAAGTTGCGGCGTAACCCAAGCCGCGCGTGCCCGTGCCCTGTTTTGGGCCTGGCCCAACAACGCTCGGCACCGTGTGTGGCCCATGCCCGGGGGCTCCTGTCGGTGTACTAGAGTAGGGGTACCCTAGTATCCCGAACTTGTGCACGGGCAGTTGCAGCACCCCGCGGCAAGGCTTGCCGGGTGGCCGCCAAGATCCTCCAGGGTTACTTCGGAGCCATTCAAGAACGCGAAGGCCCCGGCAAGAGGAGCTTGCCGGGAAGGCCAACCGGCCATTCAAGAGCAAAATGTCGAAGCCAAGGAAACAAGCCCCCCGGCAAGAGGAGCTTGCCGGGAAGACCAACTAAGGCATCTCAAGGAACTTGCCGCGAGGCGCCACGCGTCCCGGCAAGGCCCAGTGAGCGACAAGCTTCCGGGCGCGACAAGACAGCGACAGCGGCAAGGCGCTTGCCGTGGCAAGCAACCATCCTGTACCCGCGCTCCAGCGCATCCACCTACGTGTTGCCCTGGGGTCTTTTCCAGGGGCGCGTGGCGGATGGCTGTGCAGCCAGGGGTGCATGGTGGCCAGCGACGCTGGCGAAATCGCCATCGTGGCGAACGGTGGCACCCCTGGCGGTCCCTTCTACACTGTTTGGACGACACAGACGGGCATTAAATGCTCTTGTCCCCTGCCATCAGGGTTAGGTAGGATTCACTGTATAGGTAGTTGCACCAACCGCAACTCCCTTTTCCACTTTTACCCTCGCCTACGTTGCCACCTGTCGGTGACCCCTTTAGCGTATGAAAGGAGGCCCATGCGCAACGTAGAGGAGGTTCGGAACCTGAGAGGCGGAAACACTCACGCTGGGTTCGGAACATTCGAGGAACTCAATACACGCAAACAAGCAGCAGTAGGAGCATTATCTCTCTGGAGAGCTCCGAAGCTGGGTAATCCGCTCGTGTGCTTCGCCTCGATCTGCTCTTCGTGCGATCTCCGCCCCCCGCCGAACCGAAAGGGGCTCGGTCCACCGGTCCCATAGGTGTTCGTGGATCAGTTTCCCCCAACAACACTAATCACGAAGGTAGAGGGAGTGTGCGATGGTGATCATATCAATCTTGGAAACACTTCCAACACACATCATCACCTCGCCCTTAACTAGTGTCTGTTTATTGTGCAACTCCTGTTTCGAGTTACTAATCTTACGAACTGAACCGGTATCAAATACCTAGGGGCTACTATGAGCACCAGTAAGGCACACATCAATAAGATCTATATCAAATATACATTTGTTTACGTTGACATCCTTCTTATCTGCCATGTATTTGGGGCAGTTCCTCTTCCAGTGACCATTTCCCTTGCAGTAGAAGCACTCAGTTTCAGGATTGGGTCCGACTTTGGGCTTCTTCACGGGAGAGGCAACTTGCTTGCCATTCTTCTTGAAGTTTTCTTTCTTCCCCTTTCCCTTTTTCTTGAAACTAGTGGTCTCGTTAACAATCAACACTTGATGCTCCTTCTTGATTTCTACGTTTGCTGATTTCAGCATCGCGGGAATTGTTTTCGTCATCCCTTGCATATTATAGTTCATAACGAAGCCTTTGTAGCTTGGTGGCAGTGACTGAAGAGCTCCGTCAATAATACTCTCAATTGGAAGATTAATCCCCAGCTGAGTCAAGTGGTTATGATGCCCAGACATTTTGAGTATGTGTTCACTGACAAAACTATTCTCCTCCATCTTGCAGCTATAAAACTTGTTGGAGTCTTGGTATGTCTCAATCCGGGCATTAGCTTGAAATATCAACTTCAGCTCTTGGAACATCTCATATCACTACTGCAGGATGGTCCAAACGAGACAGTCAAATCAGAGACCCTTTGATGAAACTGTGTGTGATGCATCAATCACAAATGGTGATGTAATAAAACCATCAAAAAAGATGCAAAACGTTTGCGATGGCGGTGACATCAAACATGGTTCATATTGGAGTTGTGTGTGCGATGAGTGGCAAACGGTTAATCCAGAAGAACTATTTGCGATGAGGCTGAACAACATAAACGGGCAGCCAGATGAGGGTGTGTGCGATATACGACATACAGTTCACAAGGATGAACTGTGTGTGATTAGGCAACACAATAGAAATGGTTCAACTGAACAAGATGTGTGTGATACGCGGCAAACATGTCCGTAATCAGAAATGTGTGCCAAGACCAATAATAACACAGACGATTGTTGCTAATAAGCCGTGTGATTTGATCTGTCTACAGAAAAATAACAGATAACCGGTCTATTTTGCTAATATTAGAAGAATAACTATTATGATAACACTTACGCACTACACGCTCAACACGAGGGCACTACGCTTTCAGTAGCTAAGGTATTGAAATCCAGAGACTAGTGAACTTCCGTTGCAAGAAACTGCACGCGGTGTTTTCTCGGTACTATTTTCGCCCCAGTTTTTTAACCATTTGTCAGAATGAGGCATATAATATACCCTTGGAAAGCTATGGATTAGACGCAACTTCACCATGTTGAAAACTTTTCGAGATTTCTCTTGCTTTAAGATCAGTTTTGAAAACGGTGGGCGCCCAACGAGTGGCAGCGAGCGTATTTTTGTGTTTTTTGCAAACCGCTTATCGGAATGAAGCAAATGATACACCGTTGGAAAGATATCGTTGATGCACATCTTTTTCATATCTATTACTTTCTCTAATTCGTTACGGTTTAATAGCAGGTTCAAATTTACTAAATTTCGGAATTCTGTTTTTCAAAAAAATTCAATTTTTGGTACTGTTTTTGCTCCAGTTTTTTAACCATTTATCGAAACAAGGCGTGTAATATACCGTTGAAAATCTATGAATGAGGCGCAACTTTCATATGTTGAAATGTTTTTGAGATTCCTTACGGTATTAAGTTAATTTTGAAAATTCTGCAGTGGACGACGAGTGGCAGTTGCTGTTTTTTCGTAAATTTTTTCAAACCGCTCGCCGTAATGATCAAATGATACGCTGTTGGAAAGATATCGTCGAGACACAACTTTTTCATGTAGAAGACTCTCTCTCTAATTCCTTACGGTGTAAGAGTAATTTTAAAAATATCGAAACGCGAACACTGTTTTCCGCGAGACCAAAATTGTCGTGTTTTTTTGCATGAGACACATGAACGCCCTGCTTCAGATCAGAAACCGCACTGCATCAGACAGTCAAGTGAACTTCATGGTTTATTTCATCATTTTATAAAAAAAATAGTTTTCTTTTGACTTTTTTCTAACAAGTGGACCGCAGAGACTAAGCGAACTTCCTTACGGTTTAAGAGCAATTTTGATTTTAACGAAAGGCGGACACTCTATTTTTTTGCGACCCAAAATTTTCGTGTGTACTGCATCGGACAGAAGAACACACCGCTTCAACCTGAAAACCGCACTGCATCAGACAATAAAGTGAACTTCATGATTCTTTTTGTCGAATGTAAACTTTCTCACATGAGTTTTTGTTGTCTTTTTTTAACTTTTTTTTAACGAGAGTGGACCACAACACTTCCGAAAGTAAACAACAATACTACCAAAAGTGAACCTCATGAGTTTTTGTTGTCTTTTTTTCGTACTTATTAATTTTTTACGCACATTGATCAAGCGAGTGAACTACATCTAATATAGAAGCGAGCTTCCTTTTGAGATCTTTTTTATTTTGTGTTTACCAAGTGCACAACAGAGGAGTTTTATAGCATACCGAATCTGCACTCTCCACCAGCCGAATCACGGTAATGAACTGCAGTTTTTACAATGACCTAATGAAGTGCTCTTTTCAACAACAATAAAATTGAGTAATGGGGCATCCAATAGAACTGCATCACTTCATCTTTTCCTGCAAAAATGAGTAATATGAACCTCAATAGCAAACCATGGCGGACTTCATTTGCACTTTTTTCTCTTCAGAAATCACAAAGTCAGTGAAGTGCAGAAGAGCACTGCCGAACAGCATGGCATGCCTAGTCCTAGTGCACAGTGGAGGCCACCGAACTGCATGTGGAGCCGTCTGCTCGCCCTTTGATAACACACAACTATAGGGGATCGCAACAATTTTTGAGGGTAGAGTATTCAACCCAAATTTATTGATTCGACACAAGGGGGGCCAAAGAATGTTCTCAAGTATTAGCAGTTGAGTTCTCAATTCAACCACACCTGGATAACTTAATATCTGCAGCAAAGTATTTAGTAGCAAAGTAGTATGGAAGTAACGGTAACAGTGGCAAAAGTAAGAGTAGCAATTTTGTAGTAATTGTAACAGTGGCAACGGTAAAGTAACTAAGCAAAGATCAACGGTAAAGTAAGAGAATTATGCCGGATGCGATTCCTCATGCAATAGTTATAACATAGGGTGACACGGAACTAGCTCCAATTCATCAATGTAATGTAGGCATGTATTCCGAATATAGTCATATGTGCTTATGAAAAGAACTTGCATGACATCTTTTGTCCTACCCTCCCGTGGCAGCGGGGTCCTACTGGAAACTAAGGGATATTAAGGCCTCCTTTTAATAGAGTACTGGACCAAAGCATTAACACTTAGTGAATACATGAACTCCTCAAACTACGGTCATCATCGGGAGTGGTCCCGATTATTGTCACTTCGGGGTTGCCGGATCATAAAACATAGTAGGTGACTATAGACTTACAAGATAGGATCAAGAACTCACATATATTCATGAAAACATAATAGGTTCAGATCTGAAATCATGGCACTCGGGCCCTAGTGACAAGCATTAAGCATAGCAAAGTCATAACAACATCAATCTCAGAACATAGTGGATACTAGGGATCAAACCCTAACAAAACTAACTCGATTACATGGTAAATCTCATCCAACCCATCACCGTCCAGCAAGCCTACAATGTAATTACTCACACACAGTGGTGAGCATCATGAAATTGGTGATGGAGGAAGGTTGATGATGACGATGGCGACGGATTCCCCTCTCCGGAGCCCAGAAACGGACTCCAGATCAGCCCTCCCGAGAGAGATTAGGGCTTGGCGGCAGATCCGTATCATAAAATGCGATGAGTCCTTCTCCCTGATTTTTTCTGCGAACATCAATATATAGAGTTGGAGTTGAGGTCGGCGGAGCACCAGGGGGCCCATGAGGTAGGGGGCGTGCCCAGGGGGTAGGCGCGCCCCCACCCTCGTGGACATGGTGTGGGGCCCCTGGCCTTGATTCTTTTGCCAGTATTTTTTATTAATTCCAAAAATAATCTCCATGGAGTTGCAGGTCATTCCGAGAACTTTTTATTTCTGCACAAAAACAACACCATGGCAATTCTGCTGAAAACAGCATCAGTCTGGGTTAGTTCCATTCAAATCATGCAAGTTAGAGTCCAAAACAAGGGCAAAAGTGTTTGGAAAGTAGACGGCGGAGACGTATCAACTCCCCCAAGCTTAAACCTTTGCTTATCCTCAAGAAATTCAGTTGATAAACTGAAAGTGATAAAGAAAAACTTTTACAAACTCTGTTTGCTCTTGTTGTTGTAAATATGTAAAGTCAGCATTCACGTTTTCAGCAAAGATTATGAACTAACCATATTCACAATAACGCTTAGGTCTCATGTTTACTCATATCAATGGCATAATCAACTAGCGAGAAATAATAATAAATCTCGGATGACAACACTTTCTCAAAACAATCATAATATGATATAACAAGATGGAATCTCGCTAGCCCTTTCTGAGACCGCAAAACATAAATGCAGAGCACCTCTGGAGATCAAGGACTGACTAAACATTGTAATTCATGGTAAAAGAGATCCTGTCACAGTCATACCCAATCTATACCTATTAATAAAGTAAGATGCGTTTCTCCAATTTTTTCATCCGTTCAGCACCAAAACATATCAAAACTTTGCTATCACCACCAAAACATATCAAAACTTTGTTGTCCAAGGTGGTACTAAAATTTTAGGTGTCCATACGCGAAAAGGGAAAAAAAGGCTTCGTCTAAAATTTCATTGATGGACCACGGCGCGCGCGGCCACAAACTAAGCCCAATGAAAAGACGGGCGCGCACAAGCCCGGAGGAAATCAAAAATTAATGTTGACTCCTAGAGTCAAACTCACAACCTCAAGCGTGTGTACAATGGGACCAAGCCAACCCAGCTAGCATAGCTTCATGTTTGGAAGTAGTAATTGATACTATATATTTCTAATCCATCTAGCCCAAATTTTTTTTGAGGGGCCGTCTAGCCCAGTTGGGCCTCCATGTCCCCACCGGCCCCTAATCAAATTATTTTTTTCGTTCGTCCATCAATTGATAAAAAATAATTTGATTTGTTGGGCCTTTTTTAGATTATTTTTTTCATCTGTCTATAGAGTAATAAAAAATTATTGTTTTTATGGGCATTTTTTCCGATAGAAAGGTGCACTCATGGGCTACGCGTGAGTACCAAAAAATAAATGGTTGTGTCGGAATTGAACTCATGAACTCTCCTATTGTATTCCCATTTCAAGGATTGGACGTGCATGAGTTTCTTAAAAAAACGTATTAAAGGAAATGTGAAACGAAGGATGGCAACGATGGGAGGTTTGTGTATATATTAAAGAAAGGAAATTGTATTCAAAAGGAATGGAAAACCACATGTGACCAAATAAGAAGGAAGGAAATGAATCGGTCAAAAAAAGAAAGGAAATTAATAACGAAAATAAAATCGACTACTTCCGGCAAATACCCAAAATACATTCCGCCAAGTAGGCATGTGATAACAATTAATTTCCACACCCGCAAAAAAAGATAACAATTAATTTCCTAGACCACAAGGTGTTCATTATTCTTTTTTATAAAATGGGATAACATCTGCCTTGAAAATCTAGCATACACGCTAGCCACAATATCAAGGCATTTTTTTGTAGTCATAAAGGTCATGCGAGGTTATTTCATACTATAGCTTGAGAATGGATTTATTTGTAGTCAGAAAGATAATGAGGGCTAGCCAACAATGAGTATTAGGATGAAACAATTTTTTTTCCTTCCTGTCCTTTCACTGTTTGGAGGGAGTAGCTCATGGATGACGACACTCACGTCTATATCTTAATTTTTGAAGTTTTGTTAAACACTTCTTTCACTAGCGCAGTTGAATGATAGTGAGTCATGCGATGGCCGAACTCATCATCTTAAGATTAACCATATGTTCACGGTGTTCCTATTAGGCGTACACCACTACCACTGTTCGCAGGATGGGAAGGACGATAAGCGATGATACATGTGGGGCACTATGTTCAAAATGCACGACATGCATGTACTGGGATTCTTGAGCTATGCTTATTGCACTAGGTCTATATGATATTGTTTTTCTCCCGTTGCAATGCACGGGCATGTTTCCTAGTATAAACTAATAGTAATGCATACAAATGACAGCGGTGCTCTCCAGCTGGTGCTTTTTAATAAGAGGGTGATGACTCAACATAAAAGTAAATAGATAGGCCGTTCACAGAGGGAAGCAGGGATTTGTAGAGGTGCCAGAGCTCGATTTTAAAGCAGATATAAATAATATTTAGAGCGGCATACTTTCATTGTCAACATAACAACTGAGAGATCTCGATATCTTCCATGCTACACACATTATAGGCGGTTCCCAAACAGAATGGTAAAGTTTATACTCCCCCACCACCAACAAGCATCAATCCATGGCCAGCCCAAAACAACGAGTGCCTCCAACTAGCAACAGTCCCAAGGAGTTTTGTTTGCAATTATTTTGATTTGATTTGCTTAGAGCATGGGACTGGGCATCCCGGTGACCAGCCATTTTCTCGTGAGTGAGGAGCGGAGTCCACTCCTCTTGAGGATAACCCGCTTAGCATGGAAGATGCAGACAACCCTAGTTGATACATGAGCTATTCGATCATACAAAACAGAATTTTATTTGAAGGTTTAGAGTTTGGCACATACAAATTTACTTGGAACGGCAGGTATATATCGCATATAGGAAGGTATGGTGGACTCATATGGAATAACTTTGGGGTTTATGGAAGTGGATGCACAAGCAGTATTCCCGCTTAGTACAAGTGAAGGCTAGAAAGAGACTGGGAAGCGACCAACTAGAGAGCAACAACAGTCATGAACATGCATTAAAGTTAATCAACACTGAGTGCAAGCATGAGTATGATATAATCCACCATGAACATAAATATTGTGGAGGCTATGTTGATTTTGTTTCAACTACATGTGTGAACATGTGCCAAGTCAAGCCACCCGAATCGTTCAAAGGAGGATACCATCCTATCATACCACATCACAACTATTTTAATAGCATGTTGGAACGCAAGGTAAATCATTATAAACCCCTAGCCAATTAAGCATGGCATAAGCAACTATAATCTCTAATTGTCATTGCAAACATGTTTATTCATAATAGGCTGAATCATGAACGATGAACTAATCATATTTACAAAAACAAGAGAGGTCGAGTTCATACCAGCTTCTCTCATCTCAATGAATTCCTCATATATCGTCATTATTGCCTTTCACTTGCACGACCGAATAGTGTGGATAATAATAATAGTGCACGTGCATTGGACTAAGCTGGAATCTGCGAGCATTTAATATAAAGGAGAAGACAAGGTAATATGGGCTCTTTGTTAGATCAACAATAATGCATATAAGAGCAACTCAACATTTTCCTATCAACCCCCAAAGAAAAGAGAAGAAATAAAACTATTTACACGGGAAAGCTCCCAACAAGCAAAAGAAGAACGAGAAATCTTTTGGGGTTTTCTTTTAATTACTACTACTACAGGCATGGAAAGTAAACTAGCTAAAAGCTACAAGTAATTTTTTTTGGTTTTTCTTAAGGTTTTTCAAACACACAAGAAAAAAGCGAGAAAAGGGAAAATAAACTAGCATGGGTATTACAATGAAAAAGTATGAGAACCGACAACTAGCATGAGTGTGTGAAAATGAATGTATTGTCGGTGAGAAATACGTACTCCCCCAAGCTTAGTCTTTTGGCCTAAGTTAGTCTATGCCCATGGATCAAAGTTGTAGCTGGGGTCATACTGAGATGGAGCCTCGGGGTACCACTGATTGGCGATCTCCTCTGGATCCCAAACAGAATGATGTGGAGGATCAAGTTGTGGCTCTGGCTTTGGCTTTGGAGCTGGTGCTAGGCTCCGGTAGGCATGAATGGCCTCTGGCAGGATAAGATACTTGCTTGAAAATAAGTTAAACAAAGAAGGAGCAGGCAAAGTAATAGTCTCAAAATAATTTTTATCAAATATCAGTCTATAGTTAAGCTTATTTTCCATATTCTTAACAATAAAATCATGTGCTACCATACTCTTATAGTCTAGAAAAACAGGAGGCAACAACTTTTCTTCTTTCTCATAATGCCTAATAGGTATGTTAAAATGTGCAGCATGGCGTGAGGCGAAGATACCTCCCAAGATGGGGCCCTTCATGCGGTTCAAATTTAATCGCTTTGCAATAATAGCACCCAGACTAAAGGTGTTATCACGAAACAAGGCATGGCACAAAATAACAATATCAGGGGCACTAAGGTTTCCATAGTTTTCGTGACCAATTAAACATCTACTAGCAAATATTGCAAAGTAATGCAGAACAGGAAAGTGTATGCTAGTGATTCTTGCATCGGAAACTTTCCTCGTTTCCCCTACAACAATCATATCAACAAATCCTTCCACATCATTATGATGTGGTTCCTCTATGCTGCCCGTAAAGGGTATCTTACAGACCTGGAAAAAATCAAATAGTGACATCTCCTTAAACTCATCATATAAATAAAAATCCACCAAGGGTGGTGACCTCCTAGCATGGAAATGGAAATTTTGCACAAAAATATTAGTGAGTAGGAGATACTGTTCACGCTGGTCACGGAGGAAATCGGTGAGGCCCGCATTCTTAGCCAAATAATAAAAAGCATCGTGAGTCCCGGCTGCTGTCAAGAACTCATCACAAGGCCATTCACACGGCTGAACCTCCGAGGTGCGAGGGAGATTATATTTGGGCCTTTTATCATCTTCACTTTTCTTTTCCTTCGAGCTTCGGCTGGAAGAGCCCCTCAAAAATCTCTTCATCACTTTCTGAAATTTTCTGAAATTTTTAGTAACTTAAAATAAAAGTGAACCAAACTCAACAAAATTGATAGAAACTACTCCCACAAGTGCCTAGAGACTATATCATGCATTAGAACTACCTGGGACGAAATAAATTTGACATGCAAGATCAATAACAGGGTCACCTAAGTAGCAAAAAATTGCAATGAATAAAGCACTAGAACATAAACTAATTGGACCATTGGAGGAGTCACATACCGAAGAAAAATCCTCCAAAGCAGTTTTGTGAGTGGAGCTTTGAGCAAGGAGATCGAAAATGGCAGCAAGATGAGCTAGAACTCGTGCTTGAGCTGGTTGGTTAGTTTTTGGAGAGGAAGAAGGAGTGTGTGGGTGCAGGAATAAGTGGAGGGGAGCCACCAGGGGCCCACGAGGCAAGGGGTGCGCCCCAGGGGGGTGGGCTCTGGACCCTCATGGCCAGGTGCTTGCTCCCCTTGATGTGTTCTTAGTGCCAGATATTTTCAAATGTTCTAAAAAATCATATTTCATTTTGAGGGCATTTGGAGGACTTTTATTTTCGGGATATTTTTTATTGTACGGATAATTCAGAAAATAGACAGAAAATACTTTGCTTTATTTAATCTAAATAACAGAAAGTAAAAGGAGGGTGCAGAAGCTTGTGCTTTCTAACTTCATCCATCTCATGCTCATCAAAAGGAATTCACTAACAAGGTTGATCAAGTCTTGTTAACAAACTCATTTCAAATAACATGGATCCGGAGAAATTTCGAATAACACTAGGTTACCTCAACGGGGATATGCACGAATATCATATTTCTTCTTGACAGTAGGAAGAGGAAATTCAAAACCTCCAATAATAATCGATGGAATTTTTCCAATAGAATTTATGCTGTGGACTTGAGGTCGTTTCCTCGGAAAGTGTACCATATGCTCATTACCATTAACATGAAAAATGACATTGCCTTTATTGCAATCAATAACAGCGCCTGCAGTATTCAAAAAGGGTCTACCAAGGATAATCGACATACTATCGTCCTCGGGAATATCAAGAATAACAAAGTCAGTTAAAATAGTAATCTTTCCAACCACAACAGGCACCATCCTCACAAATACCGACAGTTATAGCAGTTGATTTATTAGCCATTTGCAAAGATATTTTAGTAGGTGTCAACTTATTCAAATCAAGTCTACGATATAAAGAGAGAGGCATAACACTAAGACCAGCTCCAAGATCACATAAATCAGTTTTTAACATAGTTTCTTTTAATGGAGCATGGTATAGTTGGTACTCCTAGATCTCCTAGTTTCTTAGGTATTTCACCCTTAAAAGTATAATTAGCAAGCATGGTGGAAATTTTAGCTTCCGGTATCTTTCTCTTATTTGTAACAATATCCTTCATATACTTAGCATAAGGATTCATTTTAAGCATATCAGTAAATCCTCATCATCCTTTTTCTTGGATGGTTTAGGAGGAAAGGGCATGGGTTTCTGAACCCATGGCTCTCTTTCTTTACCGTGCTTCCTAGCAACGAAGTCTCTCTTATCATAACGTTGATTCTTTGATTGTGGGTTATCAAGATCAACAGCAGGTTCAATATCTACATCATTGTCATTACTAGGTTGAGCATCAACATGAACATCATCATTAATATTATCACTAGGTTCATGTTCATTACCAGATTGTGTTTCAGCATAAGAAATAGAAATATCATTGGGATTCTCAGGTGTGTCTACAACAGGTTCACTAGAAGCATGCAAAGTCCTATCATTTTTTTTCTTCCTCTTAGAAGGACTAGGTGCATCAACATTAGTTCTCTGAGAATCTTGCTCAATTCTCTTGGGGTGACCCCCAGGATACAAAGGTTCCTGAGTCATTTTACCCCTCTAGTCACAACTCTAACAGCATTATTATTTCTCTTACAATTTAATTCACTGAGCAAATCATTCTGAGCTTTAAGTACTTGTTTTGCTTGAGTGGTAACCATAGAAGCATGTTTACTAATGAGTTTAAGTTCACCCTTAACTCTAGACATATAATCACTCAAGTGTTCAATCATATAAGCATTTCTTTTCAATTGTATACCAACATAAGCATTGAAATTTTCTTGTTTAACAATAAAATTATCAAACTCATCTAAGCATTGGCTAGCAGACTTATAACAAGGAATATCACCTTCATCAAATCTATAGAGAGAATTTACCTTTACTACCTGTGTCGGGTTATCAAGAGCATGTATTTCTTCAATAGGCGGCAGATTAAGACCATGTAATTCTTCAATAGGAGGTAAATTCTTAACATCTTCAGCTTTAGTACCCTTTTCTTTCATAGATTTCTTTGCCTCTTGCATACCTTTAGGACTGAGAAATAGAATACCCCTTTTCTTCGAAGTTGGCTTAGGAGTTGGTTCAGGAAGTGTCCAATTATTTTCATTAGTCAACATATTATTCAATAGCAATTCAGCTTGATCAGTTGTTCTTTCCCTGAAAACACAACCAGCACAACTCTCCAGGTGGTCTCTGGAAGCATCGGTTAGTCCATTATAAAAGATATCAAGTATTTCATTTTTCTTAAGAGGATGATCAGGCAAGGCATAAGTAATTGGAGAATCCTCCCCCAAGCTTGTGGGAGACTCTCTTCTTCAATTTTCACAAAATTATATATTTCCCTTAAAGCAGCTTGTTTCTTATGAGCAGGGAAATATTTAGCAGAGAAGTAATAAATCATATCCTGGGGACTACGCACACAACCAGGATCAAGAGAATTAAACCATGTTTAAGCATCACCCTTTAATAAGAATGAAAATAATTTAAGGATATAGTAGTAGTGAGTTTTCTCATCATTAGTGAACAGGGTGGCTATATCATTTAATTTAGTAAGATGTGCCACAACAGTTTCAGATTCATAGCCATAAAAAGGATCAGATTCAACCAAGGTAATTATCTCAGGATCAACAGAGAAATCATAATCCTTATCAGTAACAAAGATAGGTGAAGTAGCAAAAGCAGGGTCATATTTCATTCTAGCATTCAAAGATTTCTCTTTCATCTTAACTAATAATTTCTTGAGATCATTTCTATCATTGCAAGCAAGAAAGTCTCTAGTAGTTTCTTCATCCATAACATAACCCTCAGGCACAATAGGCAATTCATATCTAGGGGGAGAGTCTTCTTCATCACTTTCGTGAATATTATCAGTTTCAATAATTTCATTCTCTCTAGCCCTAGCAAGTTGTTCATCAAGAAATTCACCTAGTGGCACAGTAGTATCAAGCATAGAAGTAATTTCATCATAAGTATCAAGCATAGCAGAAGTGGCATCATCAATAACATGCGACATATCAGAATGAATAGCAGAAGCAGGTTTAGGTGTCGCAAGCTTACTCAAAACAGAAGGTGAATCAAGTGTAGAGCTAGATGGCAGTTCCTTACCTCCCCTCGTATTTGAGGGATAAATCTTGGTTTTTTCATCTTTCAAGTTCCTCATAGTGATCAGCAGATATAAATCCCAAGTGACTCAAAGAATAGAGCTATGCTCCCCGGCAATGGTGCCAGAAAATAGTCTTGATAACCCACAAGTATAGGGGACCGCAACAGTTTTCGAGGCTAGAGTATTCAACCCAAATTTATTGATTCGACACAAGGGGAGCCAAAGAATATTCTCAAGTATTAGCAGTTGAGTTGTCAATTCAACCGCACCTGGATAACTTAATATCTGCAGCAAAGTATTTAGTAGCAAAGTAGTATGGAAGTAACGGTAACATTGGCAAAAGTAACAGTAGCAGTTTGTAGTAATTGTAACAGTGGTAACGGTAAAGTAACTAAGCAAAGATCAATATATGAAAATCTCGTAGGCATTGGATCAGTGATGGAGAATTATGTCGGATGCGATTCCTCGTGCAATAGTTATAACATAGGGTGACACGGAACTAGTTCCAATTCATCAATGTAATGTAGGCATGTATTCCGAATATAGTCATACGTGCTTATGGAAGAGAACTTGCATGACATATTTTGTCTTACCCTCCCGTGGCAGCGGGGTACTATTGGAAACTAAGGGATATTAAGGCCTCCTTTTAATAGAGTACCGGACCAAAGCATTAACACTTAGTGAATACATGAACTCCTCAAACTACGATCATCACCAAGAGTGGTCCCGATTATTGTCACTTCGGGGTTGCCGGATCATAAAACATAGTAGGTGACTATAGACTTGCAAGATAGGATCAAGAACTCACATATATTCATGAAAACATAATAGGTTCAGATCTGAAATCATGGCACTCGGGCCCTAGTGACAAGCATTAAGCATAGCAAAGTCATAGTAACATCAATCTCAGAACATAGTGGATACTAGGGATCAAACCCTAACAAAACTAACTCGATTACATGGTAAATCTCATCCAACCCATCACCGTCCAGCAAGCCTACGATGTAATTACTCACGCACGGTGGTGAGCATCATGAAATTGGTGATGGAGGAAGGTTGATGATGACGATGGCGACGGATTCCCCTCTCCGGAGCCCAGAAATGGACTCCAGATCAGCCCTCCCGAGAGAGATTAGGGCTTGGCGGCGGATCCGTATCGTAAAACGCAATGAGTCCTTCTCCCTAATTTTTTTCTTCTAACGTCAATATATAGAGTTGGAGTTGAGGTCGGTGGAGCACCAGGGGGCCCACGAGGCAGGGGGCGCGCCCAGGGGGTAGGTGTCACGACCGGTTTTTCGATAAAATTTTTATTGATAAAACCGATCTTTTTAACCCAGTATAGGAAAAGTCATCCCTTTCTGGTAGACAAAAGCTTGATAAATAGAGAACCAGTAGCATTAAATATATAACAGGGTTGAGCTGAGGCTGCTCAACAATTTATTACAAACTCGCCAATATTTTACATATGGGCGGTTATGACACAGGGTGGGCTGGCATGCTACTAGCTCGAGAGAAAAAAAAGTGGTGGTGGATAACTTGACTTCTACTGGCAGTACATCGAGCGTCGAGGTGAGGCTCGATAAATTTATTTCGGGGTTGCGGAAGCGGATAATACAATGACCAAGACAAGATCGCACGGGACTCAATGGGACTCCTCTAGGCGTCGGACTCGCTATCAAACTCTTCATCCAAGAGATCGCCTTCATCAACATCTGGCCAAATCAACAAGCCAGGTGAGTACTTGAAAGTACTCGCAAGACAGTTCGGACAAAAGATACAATCAACGAAATGCATGAATGCGTCATGAACAAAGGATGATGCTCAAATAACAACGGTAATACTACGGGACTTGATAAATAAGATAAATAACTGAAGAAAGAAAACGATCGGGTGTCTGGAGCGACGCCTCGAAAGGAAAATAAATAAAATGCATGCAACTAGACAAAAGATACGCACGCAACGTAAATAACGTGAGTGTACAGAAAAGTGCTCCAAATATTTTACAAATAAATATGATAAAAAAACTAGACAAAATTTTGAAGAGGACATAAAAAGAATCACTCAAAAATTCCTTTCTGTTAAAAAGTTATAAGGGTTTTAACCCAAGGACTCATCTGTAATGAAACAGAAAACTCCCAGGGGGTTCTATGGAAAAGTCTAGATAACGTTTCGTTTAAACGAAACGGCTGAGAGATTGACAGGCGGGATCCACCGGTTAGGTTTGGATTTTCAAACGGGGGAAAACAGGGTGCGACGGCGCCGAGAGGTGCGGTGGTCGCCGGCGGCGATCCACGGCGAGGTAAGGTGATCGGGGTGTACCTCTGTGTTCAGGGTGCCATTCTGCGTCTGTGGAAGGTGGTGGTGGTCACCGGCGAGTACCACGTCGGCGGTGACACTGGCTCCGGCGGACGGCGGTTCGGGTGGTCGTGGATCTCGCCGGAGAGAGCTGCGAGGTCAAAATTGAGCTGGGGGTTATCTTACTAGAGGTGGTACGAGGCTACGGTCGAAACTAGGGCGGTGGAGGGGTTCTCACCGGAGAGAACGATGCCGGAGCCCGAGGCGGACGGAGTTGGCGGGAGTCGAGGAGGAAAGGCCCCTCGAGGCTCGGTCAGTGGCCGGGCGGGGTCTGGTGAGATGGTGGAGTCGTGCGGAGGCGAGAGCAAGCTCGGGTGCTATATATAGCCACCCCGACGCGGTTGCCGAGAACGGGGATCTCCGGCGAGGTGATTACGGCGGCGCAGTGGTTGCACGGGAGGGTTCAGAGGTTGAGCGTCGTCGTAGATGTTCCCTGGTTCCGCTTAGATGCTAACCACGTCGGGATTGGGTTGTTTAGGGGGAGCTCGACGGAAGAGGGCGGCGCGGGCCCATCGGCGGCAGGGAGCGCGCTCTGCGCGTGCCGCGCCACGGCGACGGTGCCGCATGCGTGCGCTGGCAAGGAGGTGGCCACACGGAGCCACCAGGATACTGGGCGGCGCCGAACGGCGTTATGCCGCCGTTCTGCTCCTTGTCGGCCTCTACGGCGATACAGCCGCCGCAAGACACGCCGGCGCAGGCGGGCCAGGGCGCCACCGACGCCAGGAAGGCGCCAAGCGCGCGTGTGAGGCTCTGGACAAGCAAGCTAGGCCGTGAGCTACGTGCCAAGTGCACTGCGAGCTTGTGACTGAATTCTGTCGAAGATTGACACTGAAATACTGAATTTTCTGAAAGTGAACAATACTAGTGCATGCAAGGTGTTCGACAGATTGATTCTAGTGTGTAGAGATTTTTCCTTGAGCTGGTTTTTGGTGGAGGGGCCTCTCATTGCATCTAGAGGCTGCCTGAATATTTGTAGAATTTTTGGAAAGGTGTAGATATGAATTTCACCAAATTTGGCAAATCTGGTCCAAACTTGTAGTGGATGAAATTTGAAATATTTGAACAGGAGAAGAGTGGATCAAGATGGTTCTGGGTTGTGGGTACAAAGGACTATCCAGGGGTGTTGAGTTGAGATCAAAAATCAAAAGCATTAGGGTACTTGCTTTGCAATTCACCTAGGCTCAAAAGAAAAAAACAGAATTATTTTGGGAGGAGAAGTAGTTGGAATAAAATCCAAAAATGGATTTTTATTAGTTTGGACAGAATGTTTGGGTTGTACCAAAGTGGGAGGAGAGGTTTTTGGGAAAATTTCACCATAGGTGGCATGGTAAAATTTTGAAGGGATCAAAACCAAATAAAAGCCCAAAACTAAAAGGGTTTTATTTTTAAAAGAAACTAAATCCAACAAAAGGATTTTTGAGAGGGCAAACTTGGAAGATGGTTTTTAGGAAGCGTTTAAATGACCTCCTTTCAAACCAAGCAAAGCTCTTTTGAAAAAAACAAAACACCAAAAAATTTGGAGTGTCACAGTAGGCGCGCCCCCCACCCTCGTGGACAGGATGTGGGCCCCCTGGCCTTGATTCTTTCACCGGTATTTTTATTAATTCCAAAAATAATCTCCGTGGAGTTGTAGGTCATTCCGAGAACTATTATTTCTGCACAAAAATAACACCATGGCAATTCTGCTAAAAACAGCGTCAGTCTGGGTTAGTTCCATTCAAATCACGCAAGTTAGAGTCCAAAACAAGGGCAAAAGTGTTTGGAAAAGTAGATATGATGGAGACGTATCACCCTTCAGTTGAGAAGCAGAGTACCTCCATCTCATAGTTGCTAGTCTGCGCTAGAGTAGAGCCTCCCCGACGCCCGCGTGTGTAGTTGCCGTTGGTAGGTGGAGTTTGACAGCAGCGGGGAAGAGAGCACAGATCAGTCCCCTAGCGCAGCGGTGGACGAGGGATCCCAGCCATGGTCGTCGTGGCCTCCCTGCCCTGCTCCCTGCACTAGAAAATGATTTTTCAGTGAATCGTGCAGTAAACTGCAAGAAAGGAAGAGAGAATCAGGGCACTACTAGATGCTTTGTTGTTCAAAGAAGAATAGAAAGAAAAATGGCACCTTGATGGTAAACATCGCCGCAAATCTCGCCTGCAAGGTCGAGCCGGCGAGGATCCTACCGGAGGCGAGGATTGCGCGCGGGAGGGACCGGAGAGGATGCAAGAGAGGCTGGGCGACTTTCGGGCCCGGGAGGCGGGGGAGTGGCTCGCGTCATGGCCGCACTGTGCCGGGGGGTGGGGGCTAG